>NW_021632007.1:0-43410 GCF_004799145.2 Neltuma alba | reverse complement strand
ATGTCAAAAAATGATGGAAGAAAGTGTATTTCCAATTGGAAGAGGATCACATAACCTTTTTTTCTAATTCATCTAACTCAGTAGGATCAATTACTTTGTTGCAAATAGCATTGAAAAACATACAAAGTATTGTAAAGTGTGATAAGCCTCATATTTTACATATATTTCCTAATCCAAACTTATGCTTTTATGGCTTTTAATTGTATAATTTGGTTAAGATAGAAGTTTTTGTACCTCAAGGTATAAGAGTCAATTGTGTGCTTTTATATGAAATTCTTGAGTTTTATTCATTCATTGGCTCTTATATATCCCACATACCTTGGAATAGATGACTATGAGCTTAATTTGAATATTGTAGGTAATCAAAGGATTGAAGAAACATTAGAAGAAGGTTCTGCCTCACTTCACTGTGGTAAACTTTCGTTATGAAGGAAATAGCGTCACTTTTCCATGCGATGTCGTTTTGACTTTACCGTGACGAAATGTTTCCTTCGTCGCGGCGAAGATGTGAAATTTTCCTAATTTAATTCTAGAATGCATGCCAGATCCGTCATTCCCTGATTTTTCAGTTTTGGCTTCATTTTCTCCATCCAGAGCTCTCTCATTTTGTCTCTCTTCACTTCCCTACCATTCTCCATTATTAATTCATCATTTCTTACTTCCGATTCTCCATTTTCTACCAATTATTCTCTTTCATTCTCCTTTAGATTGTTGTTGCTATGGCCAATAGGTTCGTAGAGCTTGGCAAAGCTATGATTTTAGTCATAAGAGGCTAGATCTTCATTTCTTGATGTTCAATAAAGCCAATCTGAGTCCCTGAAGCTGTAACTAGGAGTTTCTTCTACCTTAATCTTAGTTTCACTACTACTATAAAATATGCTATTTTCATCTATTCTGGAGATCTTTTTTCATCTGTTTAAGGGGAGACATTGATTGAGGAGGCATAGATGGTAGGTATCTATTCCTCTACTCATAACAGATGAAAAAATAGGACTATTTTTCGTCTGTTGGATCCAAAACAGACAAATATATGGGACTATTTTTCTTGTTTTTGGCTCCAACAAACGAAAATAGTCCCACATTTTCATCTGTTTTACACAAATAGACAAAAATAATAGGTGGACTATTTTTTTCATTACCATACAACAACACCAGCAACTAGAGCTAGGTTCTCAAGCCCAAAATTGCATAATAATTAAAGCTGTCAAGTACAAATATAGGTACCATTATTATAATGATTGGCAATACAATACATATAATAGATACAAAGAAAGGTGACACTTAACCATATAAAGAAGCCTGTGAAATCAATAGCCAAAACCAAATGCAAATTATAAATGGAAAAGAAAAAGTTACCTCATAGAACAGTCTACTTACAAATCATCACATAGTTGAGAACTTATAAACCAATCAGAGTACAATTTCTTACTATTATCTCTAGTGAGTTCAGTACTAATGCTGCCAATAGTAAAAAGTGAAAAATGTCACATCCTACCTTTAACCCCTTAAAGTACGTATTAGTAAGTGTTATAGTTCAAGCAGGTTATGACATAAGCCCGTGGATTTAAAATTTCAATATAATTACTTGGGTTACTATTCACTGTTCAAATTCCAGATTATAGGCTTAATTTTAAAAATTCATAACTAATTCCATAAAAATTATATTGAGATGATTTAACATTCTAAGGAAAGCTTCTTCAATTCTCTTTAAGAAAAAATATCAAACTGGACTTATCCATGACCAATTCATACAGTTTAATCAATAAATATTACTATTCATTTGGTAAATTGGAAAATTCTGTGCCTTAACTTTGAAAATTCATATCTCTTTATGTACATATCCAATTAAGGTGATCTAGCTCTCATTTTAAAACTTAGGATGTGTACTATAACTCTACCAATTTAATGGCTTAACTCATTCATTTGATAGGTCAAATTAGAGCTAGAAACTCACTGCTTCATGACCTACGTTTTATCCCTTAACCTCCTTTTTACTTTAATTCTTTCTATTTCTTTGGCATACATAAATTGGGTTTACACTTTCCCAATCATCCTCATACATTTATTCATCCCATAAACATTGTAATTAAATACATGGTATCATTAGCATCTATAACATAAAATATATAATAGGAGAATTATACATTGAATAATAACATCATTCATTAATATCAATAATTCTCCACTTTCTTCTCCTTGCCTCTCATGCCATTATTACCCACCATTGATTGACCTAAATGGTTGGTTAAGGAGGGGTGAGATTTGGAGAAATCTCAGTAGCAAACACTACCCATAAGCATGCAAGACATAATGCAAATGCATGACATGTTATAATGTCCCAAACATTAACATGTGAATACCATGGAAAGTAAGTTAAAGCATTTCATGCTTTCATAACATATTGCCAAGGCAAAGCATATGGCAACACAACCATATCATGAAAGCATACATATCAAGCACACAATATAGGTAAGTTTACTACATCAAAAATGGCACACATACCTTGTTTTAGAGCTTGATCTGGCTTGGGACCACTTGGCCTTTCTTTCTCCCTCTTCTTTCTCTCTCTAGAAACCATTTTGCCAGAGCTTCCCCATGGGTGCATTGTGCTTGGACAAAATGATAGGGAGGGAAGGGATATTTATAGAAAACAAGACTGAATCTTGGCCGTTGATCTTAAAATACATGGCTTGATCTGGACTGTCCATTTTCTCTTCTTATCTTGTGATCACATGTGTCCTCTGACGTCATGCTTACCTTATCTTGATGACATCATGCTTACATCATCAAGCCACATGTCTTTAATCCAACCGCACATGTGTCTTACATCCGACTGTACACGTGTCTTGCATTCAACCGTACACGTAGTATCTTCTTTTCCTATCTAACCGTACACTTGCCTCTTCCATGTTCTTTATCATTTTGGCATTAAAATAGGGAGGAAATTAATATAAGATTCGTGCAAAATATAGCCCTTAGGCATTCCTCAATCTATTTTGCCATTCTGGATCGTATCGGGTACCTTTTTTGAGTCCTGACTAACCTGGTACCACTGGGACATGTTCTGGCACCATTTTCTTATCTTAATTAAGTACATATATAGAGCCATCTTAGAGGAGCATAGATAAAAATAATTAGCTCTACTGATAGGCTACTTAACCTTACTGAGTCACGCAGTAGAGATTTCACTATAACAGGTAGACAAAGGACTATCTAAACTATTCCCGTACTGTGTTCTGATTTTTATGCTGTCTATAAATATCTTTTGCTGACTCAGCATGATGACCCGTAGGTGTCATGATTGCATTTGGTGATTGAGCATGATGACTCGTAGGTGTCATGATTGCATTTGGTGACTCAACATGCTGACCCGTAAGTGTCATGATTGCATTTGGTGACTCAGCATGCTGACTTAGTGCTGTCATAATGGTGTGTAGATATTTTGTTTCTCCTTTTCCCAAAAATATTCTTAAATAATACTTAATCGGGGTTACCTTCTCTGAATTCTTTCTATTGGCTCGTAACTCTGTTGATCTGTCTCTGGGTTTGATTCTCTTCCTTTTTATCACAGGAAATTCCTCTAATTTTTCTCAAGTCAAAGTCAAACTCTAGACAGCTATTTTGACTTTTCCTGGATATGGTATAAATAGGTTTTAACTTTAACTAAAGCTAACCTTGTCAGTTTCTAGGGACAAAATTAATTTTTCAATCTGTGTAAATTCCTCAACTACTGTTCCTAATTTTTTCTGGTTATTTGAGGCCATCTCATAGCTTAAATAACTCAATTTAAGTTATTATCTCAAATTATCCAAAACCCTGAAATGACTTCAAGGCATTTCCATCATTTCTAGCCTTATATCGACTCTGGGATCCTATTCCTATTTTTCAGGAATTTTTCTTAGTCATTTGGGCCCTTTTCGCTAACTCTGAGCATTGGCCAACCAGAGCTTTTATTATTTATAATTAGGTCCCTACTTGGCCTAGGAATATTTTCTTTGCAATTTAGTCCCTCTTTAGGCCTAACCTTCAGAACCATCTCTTGCAAGTTTCTGGCATAACCTCTGGCCCTTAGTTGTTTCCAGTTCGTCATTCTTTAGTCCCCGAACACTATTGTTTTACACATTTGCCCTTGGAAAATCTCTTTTTCCTTTCGAGGGATCTCTGGGACTTTCAATGCATTGGACTTACTAATCATCCTTTCCTTGTGCTATTACTTGTATCTATGAGCCAAAATTTGGGATATTACAAAAAACATCAAGGTTGGTTATAAAAAACTCTAAAGTGATAAAAATTATGCAAAAACCTAACTTCAACTACGTTTTTATGGTAATATTCACAACCTTTCTTTTAACATCAAAAGCTAGAAAGTCGGACATGTGACTTGACTGTGTCGTTACGCCTTGGGGGTCAAATGCAAGAAATTTAAAATTGGATCCAAGAGATGCAGTATAGTAGTGCAATCTGGGTCGTGTTCACTTTTAGGAGCCTTTATTGATGACCTAAGCTAGACTAAATGCCATGCAATGCAATGAAAGGGGGTTTGGTTTTTAAGATTTAAATGAATAGTGACTAAATTAAATGCAATGAAAACAAACCTAAGATACTATATTTTTGGTGTTTTTGGATAATGATGATGGAATGGAAATGAATGATAGAAAATCTCTTGAGAATGGTTTTGATGGCAATCATAGTTCACTTAAGATATTGGGAGTTTCACAAATCCATTAGGTTTTCTTAATAACAATCTCAATTACCCATTGAGTCCATATTTAAATCAATAAACTTCGTTAATGAAAACATTGTTAAGCTCTCCTAATGTGTAATTTGAGAATGATCATGCAATTGACTCAATGTAACCCACAATCAACTCAGTATCAAAACACAACCATGCAAGATGAGAGAGAATCAAGAGAGTTACAAAGAAGCATATATGTGATCAATATATATCACATATATTTAAGCACAAAATTCAACATTAACCAATATAGACTACAAATGTAAATCATTAACGAATGATTACAGTAACAATCCCAAGTTCCTAACTAAGAATTTACAACTCCTAGACCTAGAAAGCCATAAATCATAGCTAAAAATTGAAAACTGAAACTTAACTCCCCTTTGAAGTTTGGAAACTCATGCTACTCCATCGTCTTCAAGAGTTGATAAACCCTAACCCTCCATAACTTCAAGAAAAGCTCCAACCAAAGTGAATCCGTCAACTATGATAGCTGGGAGTGGAAGGAAATGAGATGGAGTGAAAGAAAGGGGAAGGAAATGGATGGGGAAGAAGATGGAGGTGGAGAGGCAAGAAGATGAGAGAATAGAGGTGTTAGAGATGATAAAATGGAGTTCTTCTTCAAAAATAGAGTTTCTCAGGGTTTAAAGGGTTAATATGGGTCAGATTATATGATTAGAGGCTCCATTTTCGTGTTCTAATCTGAATTTGGCATTACTGATATGAGGAGTTTGCCGCGGCGAAGTATTCCTGAGAGGAGCTTCACCTAATCTTGTGATTTTGCCACGGCAAAGCTGTAAGTTGACCGCGGTAAACTCTGCCCGAGAGATCAGTGGTGATATTTCCATTTTGTGCTGTGGGGAAGAATTCTCTTCGTCGCGGTGAAGTGTGTTAGTGTTAATACTCTGATCTTGTGTTGTGTCATCCTTTGGTCCTTGATCTTGGCTCCAATTCCTAAGTTTGCTACAATGAAAAGCAATACTTTGAAGCATCAATTGTCCTAGAAATTAATTAAATACAATTAATAACCAATTATGACAATTTTACCCTAAAAAAGACACTAACTCAAAGTAAGGACTCTTAATCTAAATTAAGCACAATTATCATAAAAAAGAACCAAAATCTATTATAAAAACCCTTAAAATGATATGAAATAATATAGAACAATTCGGTTCAATCAAATCCCCCATACTTAAACCTTTGTACTCAGGCAATACAAAACTAAAGCAAGAGAATAGTATCGATACAAATGGGAATCTCTATGACTTCAAAGTAAGAAAGTGATAATGTCATTAAGCTAACTCTTTAAACACGCAATTATAGTAATCCAAATTAATGAGAAGGGATTAAAGTAGAGTACAATCAATGCAATGGAAATGAGCAAAAGAGAAAACACTGAGTTGGGGTAATTCTCTCTCAAATCCACTTAATCAACCACTTTGCCTTAAGCTTGTTAAAATCCTACCTCTCCACTTCTAATGCATGAATGCAATGATCAAGAGGACTTTTAAGGTTATGATAATGGAAAGGGCTAAATGAAATAAGATGAGGCAAAAAGATATCAAATGATTAAGCACCAAGCATTTTAGAAAAGGTTTCCAACTAACGTTTACTCTAATCTCTATCTGGCACGATGTCATTTGGTACCCCGTGAAGTCTAACAACCTCTTTAACGTATAACCTTGCTAATTTCTCTGGCAAGTATTTTAACTTTAGTTGCAAGGAAATAGGTTGACTTGTCAATTGTTTAACTATAACCCATGTCGCGTTGTAACCTGACAGCGTATGAGGTGATCCTATAATAGAACCCATGAAAATGCTATCCTGTTTCCACCAAGGGAGATCTGGGTTTACAAAAATCCTAATGATTTCTGATGTTCTACCCTTATTTTCTAGCACATGAGGCATCTTGTCACATATGGGCGACATCTTGTCTCATACCAGGCCATGAAAACCTCTGCTTAAGGTCTTGGTACATCTTAGTCATTCCCGGATGAAACATATACTTACTCTTATATGCCTCATATAGAATTTGGTTCCTAAGACCATTTATTGGAGGGACCTATGTTCTTCCTCTGTACTTTAATATTCCCTTAGTTGAGATTTCAAAATCTCTTGTCTCGTTGTTTAATACTCTAGCTTGAAGGATCCCTACTAAGTCATCCCTTCTTTGAGCTCCTTTAACCTGATCAGTTAACAAGACCTTTGTTCCTGCTCCTTTTGCTACATCAGATGTCAATTGCATCTGATAGATAGGACCCTAATCCTTTATATCTTTTAACAATTTACCCTCTTTAGTCATCAGGGTTGCTACTTGTACTACTGATTGAACCCAACTGTTCTATGTTATTTCATATCATTTTAAGGGTATTTATCATAGATTTTGTCTCCTTTTGATGATAATTGTGCTTAATTTAGATTAAGAGTCCTTACTTTGAGTTAGTGTCTTTTTTAGGGTAAAATTGTCATAATTAGTTATTAATTGTATTCAATTGATTTCTAGGACAATTGATACTTCAAATTGTTGCTTTTCATTGTAGGACACTTGAGAATTAGAGTCAAGATTGAAGACCAAAGCATTACATAACACGAGAGTTTCCAAGAAAATGCAATGTTGTGGCAAAAAGTCTGAAAATGTGCATCAGTGGCTATTCTGGAATCGTTCGCCAGGGCAAACTTTTGAGTTCACCGCGGCAAACTCTCAAAATCTCACTACATTTCCTCTCTGGAATAGTTCGTCGCGGTAAACTCTCTCGTATCAGCAAACGTCAGATTTGAATCCAGAATGCAAAAATGGACCTTCTACTCATATGATCCGACCCAGATGGACCCCAAAAGCCCTTAGAAACCCTATTTTTGACCTATCACTCCATTCTATCATCTCCAACACCTCTATTCTCCCATCCTCTTGCCTCTCCATCTCCATCTTCTTCCCCTTCCATTTCCTACACTCTTTCTTCATCCCACCTCATTTCCTTCATCTCCTAACTGCTATGGCTGAAGATTTAACTCTGGTTGGAGCTGATTCCAAAGCAATAGTGAGCTAGGGTTTATCAACTCTTGAAGATGGTGGAGTAGCATGAGTTTCTAAGCTTCAAAGGGGAGTTTTAGTTTTAATCTTTAGTTTCTAGCTATGTGTTTATGATTTCCTAGGTCTAGGAGTTGTAAAGTCTTAGTTAGACACTTTGGTTAATTCTGTAATCATTGGTTAATGATTAACATTTGTAATTTGGATTGATTGATGTTGAACTTTGTGCTTAAATATATGTAGTTGCATATATGCTTCTTGTAACTCTCATGATTCTCTCCTATCTTGCATGGTTATGTTTTGATACTGAGTTGATTGTGTGTTACATTGAGCCAATTGCATGATCATTCCAAAATTACACATTAGGGAAGCTTAACAAAGTTTTTATTAATGAGTTTATTGATGTAAGCTTTGGACTCAATGAGTTATTGAGGTTGTTATTAAGAAAACCTAATGGATTTGTGAAACTCCCAATATTTTAAGTGAACTATGATTGCCATCAAAACCATTTTCAAGAGATTTCCTATCATTCATTTCCATTCCATCATTATTATCTTAAAACACCAAAATATAGTATCTTAGGTTTGTTTTCATTGCATTTAGTTTAGGCACCATTCATTTAAATCTTAAAAACCCAAAAACCCCATTTCATTGCATTGCATGGCATTTAGTCTAGCTTAGGTAATTAATAAAGGCTCGCAAAAGTGAAACGACCTGAGTTTGCACTATACTGCATAGCTTGGATTTATTTTTGATTGAGAACCCCAAGGTGAACGACAAAAAGGCTCTCGTCAAATGGCGCCGTTGCCGGGGAGCCATTAAGTTGGTTCCTTAGGCTAGCTACTTAGGTTACATTTTTGCACTGTGCATAATAGATTTTGAATTGCATAAAAATTTTGAGATATACAAACAAAGATCCTGATTTTGATTTTGATTTTGATTTTTGCATATAGTTTCATAGCATTCATTGCATTTTTGAGTTTCTTCTTGTTTTCATTCTCTGTGTTTTTGTTGTTGTGTTCTGGTTTTCTTACTGTCTGTGACATTTCGCCGCGGCCAACTCTCTGTTTCGCCGCGGCCAACTTGCTAGATTTCAGTAAGAATCCCTCTCGGGACTCCTTCGCCGCGGCCAACTTTGTGTTTCGCCGCGGCGTAGCGTGTTGAACTAAATTCCATTCTCCTTCTCTGGACATCTTTGCCGCAACAAACCCTTCTTTTCGCCGCAGTGAAGGGTCCCTTATTTAAAAGAAAATTTCTTAAAAGCTCTTTGGAAAATGATTGTTTAGCTTTCTTATGGCCTGGTTTAATAATAATTTAGGTCCATCTGATCACCCTTCCTCTTTTGTAGGTGACAATACTCTGATAGGTGATAATTCTTCTCAAAGGCTTGATGCTATACAACAGGAACTGGATCTTCTTTTGGCACACATGGATCATAAAGAACAGGATGGGACCCATCAAAGACATGATACCTCTTATCCAAACCATAACCATGGCAATGATTGGATGAATAACCCTCCACATTTTCCTTGCCATACCTCTTCATTCCATTCATACACAAACCAACATCCACCATTAGGACAACATTATGACCTATCACCTTCACCGTACAATCCACACTTTGAACACTTTCCTTCACATCATCCATATCATGAGCCAAACATTCCATCACATGAACCCTACCACCAATACCCTTCCTCATCTCACCAACCATTTCATGAACCATCACCGTTATTCCATCCATGTTCCACTTCATACCTTGAACCATTCTCACTACCTAATCCCTCCTTTGAACTACCTCCTCTACCAAATGAATGCTACAACCAACCCTTGTCCCAATCCATGTACCAACCCCTTCCCCAATCTCATGAACATGAATTCAGTGAACCTGACCCATTTCTCACTATTCCTAAGAATGACCAGATACGATTTTTAAGAGAAGCTTATGACCGCTTGAATTCATACTACCATGGATTACTTGAAGAGGTAGAAATATCTAGAATTTCTAAGGAATCAGAGGAAGAGTTAGAAGAATGTCAAAGTACATTGGGAAAGTTCTTGAGTGATATAGCACAAATTGAATCTGGGATGGGGAAGGATGAATCAAAGTGTCCAGATTTACTCATACAAGAGGCCCAGATGAAGCAAGAACATCTACAAACTCATAAGGACTTGTACCCTACATCAGGTAGTATTGCTCCTCTTCTTAAGAAGATTGACCCTTGTGCTGTAACTACTATTCCTATTGAAGTTATTGATGATATGAGTGATGATGACGTGGATGAGGAAATCATAGTCGAATCCCCTCATATGTTTCAAAATGAAAATTCTCACTTGAACACTTTTAATAATAGTTATTTAGTTGATGATCTTGCTTGCACTGTCACTGCTTCTTTGTGTAAAGAACATACTTCTCTTTCTAGTACTAGATTAGATGCTGAAACTGATTCTGATTTGAATGAACCTTTATCTTGTTCTTGCAATGCTCACACTATATGCATGGATTGCATTGATAACAAAAATGATATACTTGTTAAGTGGCAAAAGCAGAACTTTGGTAAAGTGTGTGCATTACCTTCTAGAACTGAAAGTGATGAAAATATAAAGCATGATGTTGATGTGAATTGCCTAGAAGATGATTCTGTGGAAAAATGTGAACCTAACCATTGCCTTAAGAATCAAATTCATGATAATTCCAATGAGTTCGTAGCTTCTAATAATGTTGAGAAAGGCTTTAAACTTTCAATTGATAAAATCATGAATATCAATAAGTCTTTCCAACAAGTTTTATCTTGTGATTTACCTCCTGATTTATCTTGCATTGTAAATAATAGTTTGCCTAAATCTTTTTGTTCTTTCTTTTCTCCCCCCTTTAAATATTACCTCTTGTGAATGTGATAGTGATGTACTGTACTCCAACAATTATCAGTTGGATTCTTCAGCTTCCACTTCACATAAGCCTAAGTGTTTTAAAATTTTCAATAAAAATTTAACTCCTACTAATGGGAGTGTTATTGACTTTCTTGGGTGTGATGTTTACTTGGAAGATCTTGCTCTTTGCATGTCCTTATACTACTCTAGATCTATTCAATTCTCTCTTTTTGGACTAGATACTGCTGCTAGTTCAATGTTTCTTTTGCAGGAACCACCACTACCAAGGAAGAGCAATAAAGGAGAAGTGAGCACACTGAAGAAATACATGTTTCTCATCCAGGATGAGAACTTCTCCTATAAGAGCTTAAAGAGATTCCGTTCTAAAGGTTGTCCCTTTCCTTCCTTACCTTTATCTTTTAATTTATTTAGCTCTCTTGTGAGATAAGTGTAGGGGAGGGACATAGCCAGTAGTAACAGTAGTTTGTTTTCTTTTCTCTTCCTTCCCTTTTGATTTTGGTTTCTCTTGTTTAGGATTGCACTTGAGTTTTGCATTGGGGACAATGCAAAGTTCAAGTGTGGGGGAGGGATTGATATTCACTGATTGTGTTGTGTTTTTCTGTGCTTAATGAAAAATCTGGTTTTCTAAAAAAAAATTCTCAAAATTTTGATTGATTTTTGAACTCAATTTGAAGATTTTGAGTCAAAATTTTTGAAAATTTTTGCTTCAATTAACTTACACTTGAATTTGTGTATTTTTGGACTTCGGTAAATGCTTTTGAACTTGTATTGATACTCATGAGAATTGCTATTTGTTCAAAGTTGATTGTTTTAGTTTCATTGGTCACAATTCTTCAAGCTTGCTTTTATATTGATGAATTAATGTATTGTGATTAATCTGGAGTACAATTAATCTTTATACATGAGCATTTGAGATTTAGCCTTGTTGGAAGATTCTTTGAGCCTAATTTTCATTCATAGTGAGTTGCATCCACTTATATCTTCCACTCTCTAGAACTTGTTCTAATTCTTAATCAAGACTTAGTTGCATGGATATGATGAGCATGATAGAGGCATTCTTTTCTAAACCCTTACATTCCAAACACAAACCCACATGATTTTATCCATTGCTAACCATTTGAGCCTTCATCTTTTCTTAAGTGCCAAGAGATGCATTATACATTCAAGTTTCCAACATTTTTACCATTACATTTATGATGTGTTAAACTTTGTCTTCTTGGGTTTGGAATTGCCAAAAAAAAAAACAGAGAGAGAAAAGAAAGAGAAAAAGGCAAAGAAATAGAAGAAAATGCTTGAGAAAAGCCAAAGAAAGAAAGATCAAAATAAAATGGTACCAATAGAATGAAATTTTGAAATAAGGCAGTTCATTGGTGGTTTGAAGAACAAAGTTATGCTTTAAGAGATTAGAGTAAATATTAGTTGGAAACCTTTTCTAAAATGCTTGGTGCTTAATCATTTCATACCTTTTCACCTCATCTTATTTCATTTAGCCCTTTCCATTATCATAACCTTAAAATTCCTCTTGATCATCGCATTCATGCATTAGAAGTGGAGAGGTAGGATTTTAACAAACTTATGGCAAAGTGGTTGATTAAGTGGATTTGAGAGAGAATTACCCCAAACTGGTGAGTAGAGTGAAATAGTTTATATCTTGAGTGTTTTCTCTTTGTTCATTCCCATTGCATTAACTGTACTTTACTTTAATCCATTCTCATTAATTTAGGTTACTATAATTGCTTGTTTGAAAAGTTAGATTAATGGCACTACCGCTTTCTTACTTTGAATTCATAGGGGTTCCGATTTGTATCAATGCTATTCTCTTGCTTTGGTTTTGTTTTGGCTTTGTCTAGGAGTACAAAGGTTTAAGTGTGGGGGATTTGATTGAACCCAATTGTTCTATGTTATTTCATATCATTTTAAGGGTATTTATCATAGATTTTGGCTCCTTTTGATGATAATTGTGCTTAATTTAGATTAAGAGTCCTTACTTTGAGTTAGTGTCTTTTTTAGGGTAAAATTGTCATAATTAGTTATTAATTGTATTCAATTGATTTCTAGGACAATTGATGCTTCAAATTGTTGCTTTTCATTGTAGGACACTTAATAATTAGAGCCAAGATTGAAGACCAAAGCATTACATAACACGAGAGTTTCCAAGAAAATACTGTGCTGTGGCAAAAAGTCTAAAGATGTGCATCAGTGGCTATTCTGGAATAGTTCGCTGGGGCAAACTTTTGAGTTCGCTGCGACAAACTCTCAAAATCTCACTAAATTTCCTCTCTGGAATAGTTCACCGCAGCAAACTCTCTCGTATCAGTAACTACAGATTCGGATCCAGAACGCAAAAATGGACCTTCTACTCATATGATCCGACCCAGATGGACCCCAAAAGCCCTTAGAAACCCTATTTTTGACCTATCACTCCATTTTATCATCTCCAACACCTCTATTCTCCCATCCTCTTGCCTCTCCATCTCCATCTTCTTCCCCTTCCATTTCCTATACTCTTTCTTCATCCCACCTCATTTCCTTCATCTCCTAACTGCTATGGCTGAAGATTTAACTCTGGTTGGAGCTGATTCCAAGGCTATGGTGAGCTAGGGTTTATCAACTCTTGAAGATGGTGGAGTAGCATGAGTTTCCAAGCTTCAAAGGGGAGTTTTAGTTTTAATCTTTAGTTTCTAGCTATGTGTTTATGATTTCCTAGGTCTAGGAGTTGTAAAGTCTTAGTTAGCCACTTTGGTTAATTCTGTAATCATTGGTTAATGATTAACATTTGTAATTTGGATTGATTGATGTTGAACTTTGTGCTTAAATATATGTAGTTGCATATATGCTTCTTGTAACTCTCATGATTCTCTCCTATCTTGCATGGTTATGTTTTGATACTGAGTTGATTGTGTGTTACATTGAGCCAATTGCATGATCATTCCAAAATTACACATTAGGAAAGCTTAACAAAGTTTTTATTAATGAGTTTATTGATGTAAGCTTTGGACTCAATGAGTTATTGAGGTTGTTATTAAGAAAACCTAATGGATTTGTGAAACTCCCAATATTTTAAGTGAACTATGATTGCCATCAAAACCATTTTCAAGAGATTTCCTATCATTCATTTCCATTCCATCATTATTATCTTAAAACACCAAAAATATAGTATCTTAGGTTTGTTTTCATTACATTTAGTTTAGGCACCATTCATTTAAATCTTAAAAACCCAAAACCCCATTTCATTGCATTGCATGGCATTTAGTCTAGCTTAGGTAATTAATAAAGGCTCCCAAAAGCGAAATGACCTGAGTTTGCACTATACTACATAGCTTGGATTTATTTTTGATTGAGAACCCCAAGGCGAACGACAAAAAGGCTCTCGTCAACTACCTTCCTGCTCAAGGAATTGGCCACTCCAGCCTTTCCTAGATAATAATTGATCCAGTAGTCATAGTCATTGAGTAGCTCCATCCTTCTTCTCTATCTCATATTCAGCTCTTTCTAATCTTGCAAGTACTTGAGGCTCTTATAATCGCAGAGCAGTTCTATGGTTGCCCCGTATAAATAATGCCTCTATATCATTAAGGCATAACAATCGTTGCTAGTTCTAGGTCATGTGTAGGGTAATTCTCCTTATGAGACTTTAACTGTCATGAGGCATAGGTGACAACTCTGCCTTGCTACACCAATACGTATCCCAATCCCTATTTACTTATATCTGTGCATACTATATACAATAGTGTCAGATTAGGGATCACTAGTACTGGAGTGGAGGTCAGCCTTTGCTTTAGCTCTTGAAAGCTCGCCTCACACTTACTGTCCCACACAAACTGTTAATTCTTCCTGGTAAGCTTGGTTAGCAGTTAGGCAAACCCAGAAAAGTCCTGTATACATCTCCTATAGTAACCTGCTAGTCCTAAGAAACTTCTTATCTCTGTTACCTTCTTGGGCTGTTCCCAGTTGCATACCGCTTCAACTATATTGGGATCCAAGGCCACACCTTCTTACTTAACTACGTGGCCTAGGAATCTAACTTCGTTTAACCAAAACTCACCTTTAGTAAGTTTCGCATAGAGCTGTTTCTCTTTTAGTGTACTCAAAATAGTCCTTAACTACTGCTCATGTTCCTCTCGAGATTCAGAGTACACAAGGATATCGTCGATAAAGACTATGACAAACTAACCCAAGTACAGGCAAAAATCTAGTTCATATAATAGATGAAAGTAGCAGGGGCATTTGTTAACCAATAGCATCACTAAGAACTCATAGTGTCTGTAACGGGTCCTAAAAGAAGTCTTTAGAACGTCCTCAACCTCTATCCTCAGCTGGTGGTATCCTAATGTAAATCGATCTTGGAGAGTATCGTAGCTCCAACAAGCTGGTATAGCAAACTATTGATCTGCAGTGTGGGATACTTATTCTTTACCGTTACCTTATTCAGCTCTCGGTAGTCTGCGCACAACCTTAGACTACCATCCTTCTTCTTAATAAAGAGTACTGAAGCACCTAAGGGAGATACGCTAGGTCTAACGAATCTCCTTTCTGTTTCATTAACTCCGCCATCTCATTTGGAGCTATTCGGTAAGGTGCTTTTGATATTGTCTTTATAGACCTTACTCAATCCTTTTGTCAACTTTAGACTATCTTTGCTTACCTTAACTTTATCTTCCATCTTGCTAAACTTAGTGTATTCTTGCCAAAAATAGCAAGCATTTATGGCCTTCGCATTCTCTTACATTACTTCCCAGGGTTACCCTTCCTTGGGCTACTCTTGCCTGAACATGTAACATCCCAACTTTTGGATTTAGAAGTAATAGAAATAGCCTGAATTGGATAGGCAACCAGACCCTTTTTGAGCAGAAGTCCCAAAGATGAGAAAGGAAGTCAAAGCAATTTCAGGGACTAGACTGCAAAGTGAAAGTTTTAAGGGGCTAAAGTGTAATCAAAGTTAGAGGCTCCAGTAAAGTCTCGAAGGCCTAGAGAGAGAAAAGAGGCTAGATACAGGCCAAAGATTAGGTTAGAAGCCTCGAAGAGATGGTTTTATGAGGTTAGGCTTAAGCAGGGTTAAAACTGTAAATTTAGAAAGTTATGACCAACAGGGATCAAAATGGAAGAGTGTACAGAGAATTCCAAGAAAATCCCAAAAATGGGAAATAATATTCTAAGGCTCTTTTGTGAAGAGAAAAGACAAAAATACCCCTGAGGTAGCTTAAATGGAATTTATGAGGTTATGACCGGTAAAAAGTATACTGTTTGATGTAATTATTTGAAATAGCAAGAGACCTCAAAAATATATATAAAAATAAGGTTAAATGGTTGAAAGGTTGTACTAATTTATAAAATTGGTCTCGCAACCAAAAGGCTAGTGGAATGGCTTTAATAAATATAAAGCCGGTTATGCTGATAAAAGGGCATTTTAGCAAATGAATTTTATGCGAGGCTTAAAGGGAGTGTTATGGCATGAGAAAACTTATAGATATTCTCTAAAATTAAAGGAAATTTATGGAGTAGACAAAAGAATTGTCTGAGCTCTGGAAGGCCGTCAAGAAAGTCAGAGAAACATGGGCCAAGTAAATTAGGAGAAAACTTAAAGATTAAGTTTTGATCTAATGGCTAGGATTTAATCTCCCTTCTCCTCTACCATATTTGTGACACTTGGCACCTTCTAGAAGAATGAAGTAAGGATGATGCAAGAAGATAATGCAATGATGATGTAAAAGTCAACTTAAAGTTCCAAAATTGCCCTTACTCTTTCTATTAGCTATCAAGGGCATTCTAGTCCATTCAAGCCAAATTTTTGGCTATAAATAGGCATTCCCTCCCCTTTTATTTCAGCCAAGATGAAGAATAAGAGTAGAAACTCTTGCCATTTTGATTCTTGAAGCTTAAATTAAGAAGAAGACACCTACTTTGATCAACCAAGTTTAGATCTAAGGTTAGTAAGTTGTCCCCTCTTGTTTCTTGCTTTGAATCTTTGGTTTTTATGGTTGAAAAGTTTGGTTTCCCTTAAGACATGATGCTAGCCAAAATTTATAGCATTAGGGGAAGGAAGTTTTGATGTTATATCCAGTTAAAACACAATGATTAGAGGTTGTTTCAAGTGGAATTGTGTTAACATTTGAAAGATTTCATGATATGGATGCTTGAGAATCTATTCGGCCAAGTCTAAATCTTTACCTTAGGATGAATTTAAGGCTTCCAATGGATTTAGAATGGAAAATTATGTGGAAACAAGTTGAGAAAGTGAAGTTGGAAGCATTAAAATCAAAAGTGGAATTTTAGGAATTCTAAGGGTACTATTCAGCCAGACTGATTTTTAGGAAAGGAGTTGGATTTTCATAAATCTAAGTGCATATTTGGATTCCTTGGGCAAATTTGTATAGGGTTAGCCTAAGAGAACAATTTTTACAAACCTAGAACATTAATCCAAAAATTAAGAGAAAAGGGTAAGTTCAAGAAGATTAGTCTTGAACTTTATTTAATCTCTTGGTCCTAATAGATTATATGATCAATGTGACTATGCTTTGGACCTTGAAATATCTAAGAGGATGTTTGGTGATGTTCACTGAATGCCCATATGGTTGGAAAGTCAAGGGAGTCAAAGGAAAAGTAAGAGGAAAGCTTGAGGTGTAAGGTAGTGAACTTACCTATTGTCATTGCTTGATGTTGTATGCTTGTGTGTTGCTGTGTACATGTTATTTGAATGTTAATGTGGCATGTTTTAGCTGCTATAATTGCTATTCATGATGAGTAGATTATGTCTCCATGGCCATGCATCAAGAAGTTAGCTTTGAGCATGCTAATATGTCACTAATTAACAAGAGAATAAACAAGTTGCGTGTAGTGCATTAGTATCCCTCTGGCATGATTAATATGGTATTGTTTACTACTGAGATTTCCCTAAATCTCACCCCTTCCTAACCAACTATTTAGGTCAATCAATGATGGGCAATAATGGCATGAGAAGCAAGGAGAAGAAAGTGGAGAATTATTGATGTTAATGAATGATAGTATTATTCGATATGTAATTCTTCTATTATGTAATTTATGTTATTGATGCCTATAATGCCATGTAATTAATCATCATGTTTTTGGAATGAATGAGAGTTTATGAGCATGAATGGGAAAGAGTAAGCCCATGTTATGTATGCTAAAGAAATAAAAAGAATTAAAGTAAAGAGATGTTAAGAGATAAAACGTAGGTCCTCGAGCCGTGAGTTTGTAGCTCCAATTTAACCTATCAAACGAATGAGTTAAGCTACGAGATTTGGTAGACTGATAGTAAACATCCCAAGATTTAAAATGAGAGGTAGATCACCTCAATTGGACATGTATACAATGAGATACGAATTTCCAAAGTTAAGGCATAGAATTTGGAAGTTTCAGATTTTTCAAATGAACAGTAATCATCACTAAATAAACTATACGAATTGGTCAAGGATAAGTCCAGTTTGATATTTTTCCACTAAATAGCATTGAAATAAATTTTATTAGAATTTTAAAACACCTTAATACAATTTTTATGAAATTAGTTATGAACTTTTGAAGTTGGGCCTATAATCTAGAACTCAAACAGTGAATAGTACCTAAGTAATTATGTTAAAATTTTAAATCCACGGGCTTGTGTTGTGATCTACTTGAACCATAATGCTTACAAATGCGTGCTCTGAGGGGTTAAAGGTAGGGTGTTTCAGAGCACGCTTAAGTGAATAGTGCTGATGGGAATATGAAGCATTGATGCTGATAGGCTTGAACCTTGGTACTTTGCTGTCTTAAACCCTTCTTGTTCTACATTTAGTCGAGTCTTTTCAGCTTATATTCCTGATTCTAGCCTCTTCTTAAGGATCTGCCCATCAATATTCAGTCTATCACTTATCACAAGGGGTTCTTTCCATATCTAGAGCTAGCCTAAATACCTCTTGTTCAGGTCTTACAACTCTAATTTTCTAACCATGGCTTTCCTCTTTTAATCTGAAGAAAATTAAGCTTAGCCTAATCAATGATAAGGTTATTTGGAAGAAAGTCATGGGTACTCTCTCTGTGCTGGTTTACCACTAAAGGAGGTTTCTGTATCTTAAACTCATGCCTGGTTTTCATCTATCTAAAGAGGTATTATACTCTTACTCTTATGGTTCAGCCACTTTCCCTTAGGCTCGATCCACTGCGACCTCGGGAGATACTGTGCTCTACCGTAAGCCTCTTCAAGATCCATGGTGACCCTGAAATACTATCATCTATCTGAGCCATATTAAGATCTTTAGGAGACTCTGACTATAGGGTTGAATAAGAAAATAAGTCACCTCTACTTAGTTGGTAACTTGACTGATCATTCCCCAAGACTGTTCTATTGGCTAATATGATTCTTTTGGGCCTCATTCAATTCTTTAGGCCACCTATCTGCTTCTTTAGGTGCCTAAGCCAGTCTACCTTAGGAGTTCTCTTACTCCTCTAGTTGCTCTTATTGTTCTTATCTACTTTAGAATGGTATAAGGAGAGGACTTATGCAACTTCTCTTTCTTTTACTTCACTTTCAGTATAAGTATACTCTAACATGAATAATGCCTGGTATTTCAATGCAAGGAGTACAACCTCTTACTGGTTACTATGTTTGTAGCATGCCAACCAGACACCTTATCTCCAAAAAGGGAGCCTCTCATCCTGATGCAACTAATTCTAGAAGTTATAGGGAGAGGACTTATGAGGTTCTCTTTTTTTTTGCTTGCCCTTCTCTGTTAAGCTCAGAGATATTGAACCCTAGCTTTGTTCTTGGCTAGTCACGCTTCTATTGGGGCGAAGTCAACTCCACTTGTCTTGCTTCAGCTACTCCCCTTTCCTGCTCGGACTAGGTATCTTGCTCCATCTAGAGCAATATCAATTCTGACTCAGAGGACTATTCTACCAATTTCTCTAGGAAGTCCCATAGCCAAGACCATATTCCTTGTAAAGGGTGCCTTTCAACTTAACCCCAAGTAACTGAGCATCTCTTAACATCCTTAGGAACATACCAACCTCATAATGCTAGTTCCCCGTATAGCTATCTGTCTCATTTTCACCTCTTTCTCTTCTTCTTAATCCCTAAGAATTCTACTAGGGCTATTCATCTTGAGTTTATTATCTCAAAGTTCCTATTTATCTATTTTGGGACTGGAGGTAGCTACTCTATCATGGTGCCCCAATTCTAATGAGGCTGTAAGAGTTTGTCCAGCTTAAGTGGCCACTATATCCTCTTAGTGGTCTACAGACTCAATCCCTAACTATCTTATTCAACTCCTTATCATTACTCTTCCTCTTGAGGAGGAATTTGATAGCTCTAAATAATGGCTATCTCTCTCGCTGATCTCTATCAGTCTTACTCTTAGCGACCTCACAGTCCATCAAGTCTTGCTGAGATACCACCTCAGCATCTGAGAGTCACTGTCTCTATTTGTTACGACGAGAATTCTTGTTCTCAGTGATGAAAGTCACCACTTCCTCTGGTAATCACTATTATATTTATTCATCACCACCAATTTTCTTGGTTCATCGTCACGAAACATACTTTCCCTTAAGTTATGATAGTCTTAGCTAGCTTTATTCATCCTAGCATTGCCTGCTGCCTGAAGGACTTTTATGTCCTAGCCTCACTGTGATCCCCAACTAAGTTCACTACTTTCTTTCAGCCAATTGAGAAAGGGTCTGGCTCATATCTCTAGGCTATTAGCACTTTTGGTTTCTCCTATCCTCAGGGATCACTGGCAGGCAGAAAGCTATCTTTAGCTCTTTCTAGCTTTTTATATCCATTTAGGAATCGAAGATAGCTACTTTGATTGTGCATCCTTAATCTCATATCAAGGCTATACTAACTATATCTAACTTAGGTTGCCACTTTACCCTTTTCTTCTAGGGTTTAGACTCATACCTCTATCTAACTTATAAGCCATTATCCTTTCTTTCTCTAGAGGGGAATTCTCTTTATTATTAAACAATGGTGACCTTCCTTAGCTTATGATTTCTTATCAACATTTATTTGTTCTTTTCTGATTGAGGACTCAAACTTCACCTCTGGTTGATCCTCAATACTTATTTTTCCTTGACCATTTACCTCCAATCCATAACCTTAGTTAGACCATGGCTAGTATTCCATTACTAGCTCTTACCTGAACTGGGCTTTTCTAAATCCTTGCAGATAGTTCTCTTTTTTCCTATGCCAGAACCTCTTATCTAATACCAAAAATATCACACCTTACTTATATTATACCTTAGAGTCCATCTAGAGCCATTTTGAACCACTATAGATGGCCCTAAGCTCATAAAAACGTAACTTGGATACTGATTTATAGAAATTACTGCTCATTGTGCATTTTTCAGATTTCAAGTCCAAATTTGAAAAATCATAACTAATTTTATAAAAATCATATGAAGGTATTCTAAAATTCTACAGAAATCTCTTTTAATGCTCTTTAAGGAACAAATGTCTAATTTGATTATCTTCGGCCAATTCGTATAGTTTAATCAATAAATATTACTGTTCATTTGATAAAATCTAGAACTTTCAGATTCTGTACCTCAATTTTAGAAATTCATCTCTCTATGTGTACATATCCAATTAAGGTGATCTACCTCTCATTTTAAAGTTTGAGATGTGTACTATAAGCTCGTTAAATTTTGTGGCTTAATTTGTCCATTTGATAGGTCAAATTGAAGCTTAAATCTAACTGCTCTAGAACCTACGTTTTATCCTTTAACTAATTTTTGCTTTAATTCTTTTTGTTTCTTTGGCATGTAAAACTTGGGCTTACTCTTTCCCATTCATTCTCATACATTTCCATTTATGCCATAGTCTTTCTAAACACATACATTACATCATGGGCATTCATAACATAATTTATAATATAGGAGAATTATACATTGAACATTAACCTCATTCATTAACATCAATAATTCTCCACTTTCTTCTCCTTACTTCTCATGCCATTATTGCCCATCATTGATTAACTTAAATGGTTGGTTAGGGAAGGGGTGAGATTTGGAAAAATCTCAATAGCAAACAATACCATATTAATCATGCTAGGTGGATGCTAATGCACTACATGCAACTTGTTTATTCTCTTATTAATTAGTGACATATTAGCATGCTTAAAACTAACTTCTTGATGCATGGCAATGGAAACATAATCTACTCATCATGAATAGCAATTATAGTAGCTAAAACATGTCACAATAACATTCAAATAACATGTACATAGCAACACACAAGCATACAACATCAAGCAATGACAATGGGTAAGTTCACTACCTTAGACTTCAGGCTTTCCACTTACTTGTCTTTTGACTCCCTTGACTTTCCAACCATATGGGCATTCGACCAACATCACCAAACATCCTCTTCAATGTTCCAAGGTCCTACACATAGTCACATTGATCATACAATCTATTAGGACCAAGAGATTAAATAAAGTTCAAGACTAACCTTCTTAAACTTGACCCTTTTCTCTTAATTTTGGATTAATGTTCTAGCTTTGTAAAAATTGTTCTCTTAGGCTTACCCTTCACAATTTTATCCAAGGAATCCAAATATGAGCTTAGATTAATGAAAATCTAATCCCTCCCTATATATCTCATTTTGGCCAAATAGGGTGTCTTGGAAAACCAAATTTCCATTTTCAAATTTAATGCCTCCAAGCTTCCTTTCTTGGTGTTTCCCTACACCATTTCATCATTTAAACACATTGAAAGTATCAAATTAAATCAAATCTAACTCTAACCCCATTCTCTCTCCTTGGCTGAATTGAATCATCATGAATAGGAGTGGGATTTTCTTTCCAAAGCTCACTCAAAACTAATTAAAACCTATCCTTTTCAAGTGTGTAATTTATGCTTTAAACCCTTGATTAAACCTTTCCATAATTTTTGGAAATTTGGCAGCATCTCCCCATGGAAAATGGCCATCCAAAACTACAAAAAATCATATATAAACATCCCATAATAATTAACAAAGAGCTTAGGAGCTTACCTTGGTGATTCCTTGAACTTAGGTCGACTTTCTCTCACTAGAAATAGCTCTTTCTCTCTCTAAATGCAAAATCAACATAGTCTCCCCTATGGTTCCTTGTTTGGCCGAAATGTGAGGGGTCTTGGTAGCTATTTATAGTCAAAACTTTGGCTTGAATGGACCAAAATGCCCTTGGTGGCTAATAGAAAGAGTAAGGGCAATCTTGGAACTTCAAGTGCACTTTTGCAATATAATTACATCATCTTCTTGCATCATCCTTAGATCATCCTTCGAGAAGGTGCCAAGTGCCACAAATTTGGTGGAGGAGAAGGGAGATTAAATCCTAGCCATTGGATCAAAACTTAATCCTTAAGTTTCCTCCTAATTTACTTGGGCCACGTTTCTCTGGCTTTCTTAACGGCCTTCTGAAGCTTAGAAAATTCTTTTATCTACTCCATAATTTCCCTTTTATTTCTTAGAATATCTATAAATTTTCTCAGGCTATAACACTTCCTTTAAGTCTTGCATAAAAATCATTTACTAAATGCCCTTTTATCAGCATAATCAGCTTTTTAATTTATTAAAGTCATTCCACTAGCCTTTTGGTTATGGGACTAATTTTATAAATTAGTACAACATTTCAACCATTTAACCTCATTTTTGTGTACATTTTTGAGGTCTCTTACTATTTTAAATAATTATCTCAAATAGTATACTTTTTACCGGTCATAACCTTATAAATTCCATTTAAGCTACCTCAGGGTATTTTTGTCATTTCTCTTCACAAAGAGTCTTATAATATTATTTCCCATTTTTAAAGATTTTTCTTAGAATTTTTTGTATACTTTTCTATTTTTACCCCTGTTGGTCGTAACTTTTTGAATTTATAGTTTAATCCCTGCTTGGACTTAACTTCACACAACTATCTCTTCGAGGTTTCTGACTTAACCCTTGCCCGTTTCTACTCTCTTTTCTCTTTCTAGGCCCTTGAGACTTTACTAGAGTCTCTAGCCTTGATTATACTTGAGCCCTTGAAAACTTTTACTTTGCAGTTTAGTCCCTAAAACTGTTTAGTAGCTTACCTTCTTTAGGCTACTTCTAGGGCTCTTAGCTCTAAAAATTGAGATGTGATACATATCACCCGCAGACCGATAGACAGACAGAGCAAACAATTCAGATGCTAGAAGATATGTTAAGGGCTTGTGCCATTGAATTCAAGTAAAGTTGGATTGATTACCTACCCTTAGCCAAGTTTGCCTGATAATTTTATCCTAATTGATGAATGATTTGAGACTGACTAAGGTCAAGTAGTATAGTAGGCTGGTAGAGGATCCAGCCTATGAGGAAAAATCAGGATAGGGACATAACGGTCATTTTTGAAAAGATCGGTCAAGAAAGGGCAGTATTGGAAATAACGTCCGAAATTCCTGAAAATTCCCAGAAAATCATGAAAAATAGAAAGGAGGGTACAGAATAATGTTTGAGGCTTAGAAGGTGAATATAGGATTAAAAGTAATTTATCAAGGAATTATTTGTAATTATTGGAATTTTTGGTTAATTAAGGAAAATTAGACAATTTCCATTATTTAAAATATATAGAGGCCTCAAAAATTCAAGGAAAAATAGGGATAAATTATGTGACATATTATCCTAATTTATAAAATTACTTCCCACCTTTGGAAGTACAGAGGTTAGCTTAAAGAATATTTATTACCAAATTATTATCGGTAGAATATTGATTTTTGACAGAATAAAATTTAGAAAATTATAGAGGGAGCTAAAACTTGAGAAAAATCATGGAATACCCTTGGAATGAGGGGAATTTAAGGAGGTGTTGAAATCAAAATTTTGTGACAGTACATTGGACAGGATTGTTGGAAAATCGGACCGAAAATACACAAATGATCAGTGGATTGCATTGAATATTGGATGAGTCATTTTTCTCCCAATATTTAGAGTAATATTTCGGCCAAAAATAAGGGGGGAGGACAAAGTTGGAATTTTTCAAATTGTTCAAGGGCATAAAGGGAAATAAGAGACAAAACATTAAAATAATATTTTATTACCACATGAAAATCACATGGTGAATAGGTGTCCATCCATGTGTCAACTTCTTGTGGTGTGTGCTCTAGGATTTGTCCATGTGTAAAGTGAAAAAAAATGGACGGCCGAAATCGCATCTTTTTCCCGAAGGGCATTCTTGGAATTTTAAAAAATCAAAGCCTATAAATACCCCCCTCTCATGAACATTTCAGCCAAAGAGGTTGCTTGGTGAGGGAATGTTGTGTTCTTGAGTTCTAGGAGGAGAGAGAAAGGAAGAAAGAAGAGAGAGAAAGGGAGAAAGCAAAGTTAGACACCTCTAATCGCCGATTAAGAGCTAATTAAGGTATGTTTACCTCCCTAAGTGTTAATTATTTTTAGTTAATTATTTATTTGAGGAAGATTAGGATTAATTACCTTGATTAATTATGGTTTAGTGATAGCTAGGATTAATCATGTTATTTGATTAAAGATTAGTAAGTAATTAAGGTTAGCTACCTTGATTAGTTAGTGATTAGTGATTAGTTATGCTAATTGAAGGATGATTAATTATGATTAATCATGTTGATTAAGGAATGATTAAGGGTTAATCATATTAATTAGAGAATGATTAATGGTTAATCCATAAGGGATTAGTGACTTAATCTTAGAGGATTATGTTGTACTAATGACTATGTGACTTGAGGACCTTAATTAAATATTGGATTATAGATTAAGGGTTAGTGATTAACCAAGAAAGCATGATTAATCATGGATTAAGAAAGAATTCCAAGACCTTAACTGAGAATTAAAGCTTGGTTAAACCAAAGTCAAAGGATTAGGAAAGGTATACAGAAGTTATAAATGGAAAGGCA
This sequence comes from Neltuma alba, assembly GCF_004799145.2. NCBI lineage: Eukaryota > Viridiplantae > Streptophyta > Magnoliopsida > Fabales > Fabaceae > Neltuma > Neltuma alba. The sequence continues at coordinate 17,899 of NW_021632007.1, read as the reverse complement.
TAAGGGTAGTATTATATTGAGAAAGAATTGTATACTGGATATGGAATTTACCATACCCTTACTGTATGGTTGATAGGCAATTTTCTGGAAACCTAGGAGGACCTCAAGCAAGGAAGACAGGGAGGAAACAGTAAGCGTGGAACTGAGGTAGCGTGAACTTGCAATTATTTTGTTAACCTGCATTTGGTGTTTCTGCTATGTGTGTTTATGTGCCATGAGAATGTTTATGCCCAGATGATGTGAACTCCTTGCAATGTATGCCTTGGCTCTTGCATGATTGAGTTTTGACTAGAATGATTATATGCTCCATGATGATGACATGGATACAGAATGGTTATGGCATGGCATAAAGACTAGCAATGTTATTTTACTGCATGTAGCATGACATCTTGTGCATGTTGACCTGATGGTTGTATGTTCAATGCTACTGGGATTTCTATGAAATCTCATTCCTCCTATAACATGATATCCTAGGTGCCACTAATTCCAAGGAGAAGGGAAAAGAAGTATTCATGGCTTGAGGAAATTATGATCCATGTATTGTATTATATGGTTTTAAACCTTTCTCTTCCTAGCCATGTAAGCATATTTTGATCTTGGAACGACCTTGTTTTGATTTTTCTAGAATTAGTTATGATTTTCCAAAGTTATGCCAAGTTTAAGGTTACAGTGAATAGTAATGCGGGAAAAGAAATTTTTAAACTCAGGTTTTTCAACCAAGTAACCTGAAATTGCGCTTCTGAATATCTTAACTTGGCATAATATAAGGTCGCAAATGTAAGGTGTTACACCACCTCCTTTGGTAATCACTCCGTATCTGTCCATCGCCACTAATTCCCTTGGTTTATCATGACAAAACACACTTTTTTCTTAACCTCTGCTAGTCTTACATAGCTTCATTCATCGTACCATTGCCTGTCTGGGCATCCATTATGAAGTTTAACTTAACTTTCGGATTTACTCCATTTTTCTTGGGGTAGGATCAGGGTTTGTCCTTGCTGTTATGGGACGACAACCAATTCAATCCAATCACCCCATCAACTTCATGGAAGGCATATATATAAAGTCTAAGGCAATATAATAGTGCTCATAACCAACTATACAGTTTAAGCACACATCAGATGTAATTATCCTATTATGTGTTGTTGTGGACACATGTATATCATACGGCAACATATTCATAACCAAGCCAAGTCCTTTAAAACAATCATATGAGAGAAGAATATGATTAGCACCCTAATTAAACATTGTAATCATTGGGAAGTTCTTAATAATGATCATTCCTTGGATCATTTTTGGAGACTTCTGGGCTTCTTCCCCTGTGATGGCAAATACTCATCCTCGGGTGCGTGACCTTGCCTTCTCTGTATTCTGCAGGCATTATCTCACGAAGTGTCTGGACTTACTATAACTGTAGCAGACATTTTGTCTGGCCATACATGGTCTATCACTCTGACTCTCACCGCAGATTGGCATTCCTTGCCATTTGAGGGCTTACCTCCCTTCTTACTCTTTCAGTTGTCCCATGGCCTCTTCCTCTTCCTATTCACATCAGAAGAGGTGCCACCCTGATCTCCCTTCTCTAACTTGGGAGTAGGCTCAATCATCAAATGATGGTTCAAGCTATTCTCCATAATTCGACAAGCCTTATTGTTAACGTGCTTGAACCACCGGGGAGCAATCATCTCCCTTAAGGACTGCTTAAGTCCCCTGACCATCTTTTTAGTCATCTACCTCTCATCATCTCGGTAACACAGGTAACTGAAGTAGTGAGAAAGATGTCTAAACATAGCTAAGTAATCATCAAATGGCTCGTTATCCTTCTACTTCAGGGTCAGGAATTCTTCTTTCTTTTCGTCCCTAATTGACCACAGAAGTACTTTTTGTAAAACTGCTCCAGGAACACTTCCTATGTCACTCTTGTGTTCCGAGCATCCAGAAGAATCTTGGTATTCTTCCACTAATGATCGGCATCCTTTTCTAGCTGGTAAATAGCCATTTGGGCTTTCTGCTTAGTCAGACAGTCCAAAACTTTGAAAATCATTTCCAAGCGGTTAATCCAATTCTCTATTGCTTAAACGTCAACCACTCCATCGAAGGATGGTAGATTGTGCTTGCAAAAGCATGTCATCCACTGCTGGATGCTATCGGGGTCTACTGCTGGCATTGCCAATCTAGGCAACTATTCTATTGCTTACGTTGCTGAGGTTTCTTCCTCTGGTTGCCTCCTGTCGAGATTAGCCACTACCACTACTATTGTTGCTACTATTACAGCATCTCTTTCTTGTTCCTAGCTAGCTTGTGCCGTCCTCAACCCTTCAATAGCCTTTTATTGCGGTTCTAAGCTTTCCAAATTAATCGTATTGGATCGGGATAGACCCTTATGTCGTGTCCTGAGGGTCTCTCTGGCAAAGGGTTTCTTTGGGTTCTAACCATGGCGCTAACTTAATGGATAGCATAATAGAGGAACAAGAAAATAAACAACATGCTTGGATTTCATTTAACAACATATGCATTCATAATACATGATTCAAGCATCAGTCATCAGTCACAGCAATATAGTTCAACATACATAGCCATCAAACATGCCAAACTAACCTACTCAGGTTAGCTATATGGTCTTGGATGGTCTTGGGCTCTAAATCTATGAAAAACGTTGATTTTCAGATTTTTACTGTTCATCAGGTAAAAATCCAGTTTTCTGGCCTAACTTCAAAAATTCATAACTTAATCTAGAAAAATCAAAATGGAGTGGTTCAAAATTTTATAAAAATATCTTTGAATTCTCTTTCAAGGAAAAATAATCTTATGAACCAATTCCATTTGAAAAAGTGTCAGGCTTTTGTGAAAGTCACCTCTGTCCATTTGGCAAAAATGCTATTTCCATATTCTAAACCTTAATTTTGAAAAATCATTAAAAATCGTCTAGTTGGCCACTTTTAAGATATTTCCTATCGATTTGAAGCTCATGATGTCAAATTTAAGCATGTCAAATTTTGTGCAGTACTTCATTCGGTAACTTAAAGAAACACGGCTCTCATTTGGTGTCCTGCTTAGGGATTACAGCTCCAAACATACATGCTTATACATAACCAAATATAAATGTCTCCTCATGGTTCATCACCATATCTATCCTTGGATTTACAGCCTCCCTTTTGATGATTCAGTCCCTAAAATGTTAAGTTACATATGGGGGATGAGATTTCAATAAAATCCCAGTAGCAAGATCAATCAACCAAAACATTAATATGCATCAATTATAAGCATTCCAACCTTTTGCTATTAATAGGGAACTACTTTACCTCATACATGCAGCACTCTAACATGCAATAGCCAAGGCACATAAAGCAAGGAGTATAGCTATATAATCATCATCATCATCATTTAGTTCAACCATATAATAGCACATGAAATGGCATAGCAATCAATGCAACACTCAACATTAAGGTTAATTAAATCTTACTACCTTGATCCAATGCTCTTTGATTTTCTTGTTCTTCTTTCTTGCTTCCATAAATGCCAAACCCTAACATGGCAAATCATAAAAAGGGCAGCAAGAATCATCAACCATTCCACATAAGAATCAACAACATAACTCAATGACAACCTTTGTCCTTTAAAGCATCCACCTTTGTTCTTTAAATTTTGGAGTTGGTTTCCATAAACCCTAAAAATTCCCTGTTGACTCATTCCTACATGATTTTTCATGTAGATTCCAAATATCTACTTGGATTTAACAACGTAAAATTCCTTCTTTCAGTTTTGAACTGACCTAACCATTAGGGTTCAAAATTCAAAAATTGCAACTTTGATTCTATGGCTTCTAACACTTATTCTTTAGGTTTATCCTACACCATTTTCTATTTTGAACACAATGGAAGCCTCAAAACTTTGAAAAGAAAATCCTAAGGTTCAGGTTTGGTCTTGGCCGAACCATACCTCTTGGAGTTTAACCATGAAAAACTTTTCAAAACAACACTAAACCACTTGAAACCACCTTGATTCATAGTATCCTAACTATATTTAACAACAAACCTCCTTCCCTACACTATACCCATTTTGGCCAGTAGCAAGAAGGGACAAGAAGTGATTTTTCCAACCATACAACTTAAGAAAACAAAGCAAGGGATATCTTAGAACAACTTACCAAGCTTGAATCTTAGTTGGAAGATCAAAGTAGCTTGCTTTTCTCTTGATTTCCCTTCAAGCTCTCTCTTTTTCCCTCTCTTCTTGCCTTGGCCAAATGGTGATCTAATTATGGGGGAGGAAAAGCTCAATTAAGGCACCAAAATATCCCAACCACCATTATAAATGAGTTGCCAAGTGTCACCCTCCTACTTAGTCTTGAAACCTCGATCTTAATTAAGTAAATTATAATGTAATTAAATTCCAAAGTCAAAATCCTCTCCACTTAATGCTTAACACTTGGAAAGCTTTAATTACCATCTATTAGAGGCTTGACAAGTGGTAACTTGTGGGCCAAGTAAAGTGCAAGACTCTAGTCTTCACTTTATCGGTGCACTTTTACTCCGGGTTTAATTTCTTTTATATAATTACAGTGTTCTGGCCTTTGTAATTATTTTGTTAGATTCATAAATTATTCTCCTCATTTTTATCTTTCCAAATTTCTCTCTTTGTCTAAAATTTAATTTCCCAATAATTAAATAAAAAGGAAAACTAATTTCCTTCTCTTTAGTGACTTTTCAACTTTTCAAAGGAATTGGGAAAAATCTTGGATACTTGAGGGTCTTCTTTTAATTTCATAATCTCTTATAATTCCTTGGGATATCATAGGAATCTTTTTTTGTTATTTTATTTTCCTTCCAAATATTTATTTGGAATTTTCCAAATAAAAGGCCTTAAACTAGCTTAAATTGCCCTTAAATTCCTTTGTAATTTCTCTAAGGGCAATTTTGTCATAAAACCAATTTTATAATCCCATACAATTCTCAAGGAATATCATCCTTATTTTTTCTTAATTTTTTGAGGTTTGGAAATATTTTTTCATAATTATTCTTGACCAATTTTCCTTAATTAGTCAAACTTTTCATAATTGGCTTGGAAAACTATGTTAATTATTTTCTACCAAAATTCTTCTATTTCTCCTTATCCTTTTTGGCCTTTAAATATTTAGGAATATCCCTATTTCTAAATGCCATATTATTGGATGTGACAATGGATGCAAGTGTATGTATGAGTTTAGGTGTGTATGCACAGAAAGAAAGGCAAAAAGGGTTTAAGTTTTAAAATTTATCCAGCAGGTTTGCCACGGTGAAAGCAGAAGTATGCCACAGCGAAACTGTCCCGAGAGGGTCTGTGAACTGAATGTAGCAGGTTCGCCGTGACGAAGGTGTCTTGAGAGGGATCCTTGTGAATTTTTGCTAGTTGGCTGCGATGAAAGGTCACAGAGAGCCTGACAGTCCTGGACGATGCAGATGCAGAGTGAAAATGCAAAATGGTATAGAAAATCAGTATATTTGTTTGTATTTTCAAAAATTTTGATGCTATGCAAAATAGAAACTTATACTATAAACAAGTGTGCACCTAAACTATCTAAAATGCAACTTAAGAAGGCTCAAAACCTCAATTGACAGAAAAATGACACAAGCTAACCTAGAGAACCAATTTTTTGGCTTCCCAACAACAACGCCATTTGATTTCACAACCTTTTCTTGACCTTGGAGGTTAAATCAAAATTTTTATCCAAGGATTGCACTATAGGTTGCAATCTCGGGTCGTTTCACTTAAACGGAGCCTTAATAAAATGGACCTAAGCTAACTTAAATGTCATGTAATGCAAAATGAACATAAACAAGGGGTTTTGGTTTTTCAAAAACATTAAGTGAATTGAACTGAATGATAAGCAACATATTTTTAGATTTTAGGGAAATAAGAAATGAATAATGATAAACAGATAACCAAACAATAATAAAGATCCTCTTGAAAGTGTGCTTAGGCTATCATAGTTCAAAATCAATTGATATAGGAGTAGAAATCACTAAGTTTCAAAATGATAAACCTTAAAGTACTCTTTAAGTCCAGGATCCTAATCAATGGAACTCCATTTCTCAAGATCCCGTTAAGTGCTCTTAGTGTGTGTAGGAAGATTAATTAATGCAATAGGTCAAATGCAATCAAAATCAACTCAAAATCAAGACACAACCATGTAAGAGTAGAGAGAATAAGAAGATCACAACTGATATACATGATACTTCATATATTTAAGCTCAAAAGTTCTACAATAACCAATCCACTACACAAATGAATATCCAAAGCTGATTACAACTATAATCAAGTAGTTCAACTACAAATTACAAATCCTAAACTTAAAAATTCATAAATTCATAGCTAAACTAGGATTAAACTACTCCCCTTCTTAGCTCATTGAACTCCAGCCATTGCTACACCTTCAAGAGGAAGAAAAATACCTAGCCACACATAGAAATCTGAAGCATCTCAACTAGGAATGAATCTGAGCTTCCCATGGTGGAGGTTTGATAGTGGAAAATGGAAGAAATTAGGGTTAGATGAGAGAAAGATGAGAGAAAATAGAGATGGAGGCTGTAGTAAGAGTGAATGATATCACTTACACGAAAATAGGGTTTCTAAACTGGTAATGAGGTATACTGGGTAGGTTTATATGAGTGGGTAGGTAAAATTTCTGAAAATGGTTTGGGTCTGGGTTGCTGATTTGAGGAGTTTGTCACGGCGAAGATGTGGTTTCGCCGTGATGAACAATGGCCAAGAAGTCTTTTGCTTCATGATGTGTCTTCGCCACGGCGAACCTTCCCAGAGGAATCTTAAGGTGGAAAATCCTTGCTTCACCGCGGCGAAACCTGGCAAAGATGTTGTTGCATCTTGTGTGCTGTACTTCCTTAGTATTCACTCTTTGCTCTCGTTCTTGAGTCTCTTGAAATAAAAAGCAATGATTTGAAGTATCGATTGTCCCAAAAATCAATTGAATGCAATTAATAAATAAAGATGACAATTTTATTCTCAAACAACACTAACTTAGAACAAAGACTCTCAATCTCAATTAAGTACAAATATCATTAAAATGAGCCAAAAAGTGTAACAAAAACCTAAAAAAATGCCATCAAATAATATAAACAATTTCAGCTCAATCACCATGGATGAGCCACTTCTTATTTAAGATATAATTTAACATAGGAGGAATGAGATTTCATGAAAATCTTAGTAGCAACAAACTATAATTCTCATATAAATCAAGCAAGATATAATGTGACATGCTTTAGAACTTTAAGACATCCTCAAGTCACATAAAATCATGTTTACATCACAATAAGAGAGGAACATCAACACTTTCACAATGACATATTCCCATGCATTTGGCTAAAGCACAAATCTGAGGTCATCAAATCAACAATTATCACAACATAAGTTCCTCAATTAAAGCAACCAACAAAATCACATTAAACAAGAAAGATAAACATTCAAATTATAATTCTATGCTACCTCTTAATACTTGGATATTTTCGGGCTCTTTGATGTAATTAGCCTCTCCTTGTTTTCTTCCCACAAAACCTATAAATTCAAGTATAATTGCAATCCATATTAGCAATTATATAACTTGAATACATTACTTAACCATAAACCTACTAAATTCCCTCCTTTTCTTGATTTTTAACAAAATGGTTCCTCCTTTGGAATGAATAATCTCTTGCCTTATTCTTATACAATTTTTCATGTAGAATTCAAATATCCTATCATATTTTTTAAGAATCAAATTCCTTCCTTATCAAACAGCCTTGGCCGAATAGGGGTATAGGTTTTCCAAAAATTTTATTTTTGATTCCAATGATTTTACACACTTCCCTTTAGTAAATTGCTACACAAAAACACATTTTAAACCCATTAGAATCATCAAATTGAAGTGAAACAAACTCTTGCACCCCAAATCCCACTTGGCCAAAATGATGTTTAAGGAAACCTAACTTGGTTTTCTTCCAAAATCAATCCATACACCACTTAAACAAGCTTATTCCACTTTATATTTAAGGTTTCTATCCTTCCCTAATAGCCAAGCATGTAAATTGAAATAGGGCAGCATTTGTCCATAGAATTTCATGCAAAAACTCAATCAAAACAAGCCTTAATCTTAGCTACACTAAGGCTTAGACATACCTTGATGATTCCTTCACAAAAGCTTGTTGTTTCCTTGCCCCAAATCACCCAAAAATTTTGGTCTACAGGTTTGGTTTTCAAGTGGACAGAACCTCCCCTTAATTTTTCAATTTTCCTACTATTTTTAGGTATTTTGAGGGGGCATTTATAGCCAAAGTTTTCTGCCATTTTCCCCCAATTTTAGACACCCAAAATGCCACCTAAGGGGGATACTTGGCTGCTATCCAATGCAAGACACATTCAGATCATGCCATGTGAATTTTTGCTAGAATATTCCAAGATTTATACATGAAAATTGGGTTTTTCTTTAATTAATTTGAAGGCTCCAGAAACACACAAAGTTGGGCCTTAATTAGGCTCAATGTGGGCCTATAAATGGTTTAGGACGGCCTAAAAAGATGGCCCACAAAACCAAATTACAATCCCAAACCATTTTGAAACTTTATCAGTTACTATTCACTAGTAACATTCTATAATTTTTATAAGCCTCCAAAAATTTATTTCTCTCCATGAAAAATCCCATTTTCATATAAGGATATGATTTGAAAATTTTTAGAATTTTTCTCTACCTCTAACTATTTATTTTAAATTTTTCCCGATTAGGCCTTTATCGACATAACTGTAGGAAAATAAATTCCCTAAAATAATTCCTGTGCTTTCAAGGCCTAAAACCAATTTTATAAATTCTCATAATTATTTATATAATTAATCCATATTTTTTCTAGAATTATTGAGGCCTTTAACTAATTAAAATAATTATTTTCCTATAATTTTTCACTATTTTTCTGAAAAACCTTCATATTCAGGAAATTCCGTAATAATTTATTTTCACATGATTTTCACCTTTAGGGCCTTCATCGAAGTTCCAAAACCTCTAACTTATATGTTTCCCATTTTTCAGGAATTTTCTAGAATTTTTCTCAATTTTTCCTATTTTGCCCTTCCTAGACCAATGATTCTGAAATTGCCAGGTCGTGGCCTATTAGGATTTCATATCAAAAGTTTTTTCATACCTCTGTCTACTTTCTATATTGGCCCTTATCATGATTTTTAACTCCCTATGCCTAGATAAATTTTTCAGGATGTAATGCCAGTTAAGCGAGCAACCGGGGGTTGTAACCTATAGTGCAGTCCTTAGATAATTTTTGAATTTAACCTCTAAGGCACATAACGAACGGTTGAATCATCAAATTTTTTACCATTTCTCAAAGTAATGGCATTAAGAGACTTAGAATTTATCACAGTATTAGATGGCATAGACCCACTGCTTCTAGCTTAAGTTTCACTTATGTTGTTGGAGAGCTTACTCACATAGGAGTTGACATTCTGATGCTTGGTCTCCTATTGCTCCAACTTTGCAAAGATATTGGACATACAAGAATCAAGCTTATTCCCTATGGCCATCAATTTTGTATCAGTATTAGACTTTTCTTGCTCAAGTCCAAAAGACAAGCCACTCATTCTAGTTTTCACATCAGCAAGATCATTATTTATACTGGATATACCTTTTAAGATCAAAGCTATATCATCCTTTTTTAAAGATGAAAAGGGTTCTTCTATAGGCACCATCTGTCTTGAACTCCTATAGTAGTTCTCTTAGCCTCCTACATTGAAGTTTTCTTGATTTGTTCACTCGTCCACTTGGAGTTAGGATTATCCCTCTATCTAGGGTTATAGGTATTGGAGTAGGGATTTCTCTTTTGAAATTGAGAGTTTGTTCCTTGATACATTACAGAGACCTCTTCATATTTGTATGGACATACACTAGAAATGTGCATCTGTGAGCCACAATAGTCACAACTTGGAGCTACCATAGCTAGAGATTGAGGTGTTGGAATATTCATTAGTTATTGCACCCTCAAGCTTTCTACTATGGAGGTAAGCTTAGCCATATCATGAGATAGCTTAATTAACAAAGGATCTCTTGATGAACTTCCCATCCCATTAACTGCTCTTACATCTCTTGATTTGTGATGTTGTTAGTTAAGTGTAAATCTCTTAATCAATGCCTGAGCATCTTCTACTACTATGTCCTCAACAGAATAATAAGCAGTGGCATCAAGCATATCCACATCATGAGGTAGGAGCCCATTGTAGAAATATTCGACCAAATGATCCTCCAGTATCTGGTGGTAGGGACACATGGCCAGCATCTCTTGAAAGCGGTTCCAAAAGTTATGAAAGTACTTTAGCTCATCTTGCTTGGCTAAAGAAATTTCCTTACAAGAGGTAGATATCTTAGAAAAAAGGAAGTATTTATCCAGGAAAGCTCTTCTCAAATTTGTCCAAGATTGGTAAGCATTTTTAACATATGTAGGCAACTTCATGTACCACTCCTTAGCCTTTCCTTCAATGGACAGATGGAAGACTTTAAGCATCACATCCTTAACCTTTGCACCAACTGGTTTCATGCTTGAACAGTGCATTTGCAAAGCATTGATATATGTATAGGGATTTTCACCTGTCAATCCATGAAATCTATAGAGTAAGTGTACTAATTGACCTTTTATTTCAAAATCACTTTCAAAATTTGGAAAAGTAGCATACAAAGGATGAAAATTAGCATTTGTTTGTGTTGTCTCCCTAATTGTTCTTCTCCTATTACGGTTACCATTGATTTTATTGTTCTCATCTCTACCCTCTGCATTAAGTGTATTATTATGTAGCTCATCTTCATTCCCTCTATTCAAATGTTTTGGTTTGTTAGGATTAGGGATTGCTCTTCTAGTTTTGACCATGGTGTGTGTAGAAGGTAAGTTAGATATGTGTGGACTTAATTCCTCCTTTATCACAACTCTACTAGTTCCTGTATTTTTCTTTTATTTTCTTATTGCTATAAGGGTTCTCTCTATCTTTGAATTATAAGGCACAAAGATGAAGATCTCTTTGGCATACACAAGTAATCAAGAGAACACAAGGTAACAAAGTAAACTTGCACAAAGATAAAATTAAAAGGGATTATATGAGTAAGTGTAAGCAAGTATGAATGTATGTATATGAGTATGTATTTATGGACAAAAGAATGTATATAAGGTGTTTATGTATAGAAGAATGTCAAGAAAGTATGAAAAAGGATTGAGAAGTGAATGAGGTAAAACTGGAAAAATAAGGAGTTGGCCGTGGCAAAGCAGTATGTGGGCCGTGGCAAAATTGTCCTAGTGGGAACTAATAACTCTTTAAAGGTACTTGGCCGTGATGAGACAAAAAGATTGCCTCGGCAAAGGTGTCCCGAAGCAAAATGAGATCTGAAACTAAAGGCCACACTATGGTGAGAGGGAAAGTTGGTCACGGTGAAGGCGTCCCAAGTCAAAAAGGAAATGTGGGACTACAGGTTATGCCGTGGTGAGAGAAGAAGATTGCAATGGTGAACGTGTCCTAAGAGGAATCACAGCAAAATCTTGGAAGTTTGTTGCGGTGAATGTGTCCTGAGAGGAATTCTAGCAAGATCCTGCAAGTTGGCCATGGTTAAACAAGAAGATGGCCATGGCAAAACAATCTAGAGAATATGAAAAACATGCCTAAAGTATGCTGATGCAGAAGATATATCAGATAATGATGTATATAGATGCAACAAGTATATGCAAAGAAGGAAATCAGAATTTTTGTTTTTATATCTCAAAATTTTGATGCTATGTAAAGAGAAAACTATATTATGAACTAATATGCAACAAATATCTAAATGCAAACTACCTAAATGTAAACTGAAAAGGCTCTCAACCCCTAGTCAATAATTAGTTGACACAAGTTAACCTAAGGAACCAATTTTTTAGCTCCCTGGCAATGATGCCAGTTTGAACTCTCCCTTTAGTTGCCTTAGGGGTTCAAAACAAATAACCAAAAAGAAATATGGAATAAAGTGTCACAATCTGGGTCATATCACTTTAGGGAGCCGAAATAAAAATGATTACCTAAGTAAACTATATGCAAAGTAAACAAGTTTGGGGGGTTTGTTTGTCTACTTCTAAATGAATGTAAACAACTTGTTTATGAATTTTTTCTTTTAGAATGAAATGAGATGGTTGAATTAGTTAAATGACATAAATGAAACACAAGAGCTTAACAATGATATGAATGTTCCTCTCTTACAATGACTTAGGCTTTCCTCACTTTAAATGATCTGGGAATTGGCTAGCAATTAGAACACGAAGTGATTAACCCTAATTATTCTATATTATTTTATATTATTTTTAGGGTTTTTGTTATATTTTTTGGCTCTTTTTGGTGATAATTGTGCTTAATTGAGATTTAAAGTCTTCACTTTGAATTAGTGTTGTTTTAGGGATAAAATTGTCATAATTGGTTATTAATTGTATTTAATTGATTTCTAGGACAATTGATGCTTCAAATTATTACTTTTTATTACAGGGCAATTAAAAGCTAGAGCCAAGATTGAAGAACAGGAGATTACAACACACAAGATCAAGAGTATGAACACCGGAAGCTTTCGTCGCGGCTAAGAAAAAGCTTCACTGTCACATCCAGTATTATGGTAATTAGGAATAAGAGATATTCCTAAATAATTAAGGGCAAAAAATGATAAGGAGAATTAGAAGAATTTTGGTGGAAAATAATTATTATGATTTTCCAAGCCAATTATAGAAATTTGACTAATTAAGGAAAATTGGTCAAATATAATTATGGAATAATATTTTCAAGCCTTAGAAAATTAAGAAAAAATAACAATAATATCCTTTGAGAATTATATGGGATTATAAAATTGGTTTTATGACCCAATTACCCTTAGAGAAATTACAAAAGAATTTAAGGGTGATTTAAGCCAATTTAAGGGATTTTATTTTGAAATTTCCAAATAAATATTTTTAAGGGGAATAAAATCCTAAGAAAATTCCTATGATATCCCAAGAAATTATAAGAGATTATGGAATTAAATGAAGACCCTCAAGTATCCAAGATTTTTCCCAATACCTTTGGAAAGTGGAAAAACCCTAAAGAAAAGGCAATTAGTTTTCCTTTTTATTTAATTATTGGGAAATTAATTTTGAGACAAAGAGGGCAATTTGGGAAGATAAAAATAAGGAGAATAAATTAGGGATCTAATAGAAAATAATTACAGAGGCTAAAATACTGTAATCGTAGAAACGAAGTTAAACTCGGAGTCAAAGTGCACCGATAAAGCAAGACTAGAGTCTTGCAATTCAAATGGTTCACAATTAGCCATGTGTCAAGCCTCTAATGAAGAGGATTTAAACTTGCCAAGTGTCATTCCTCAAATGGAGAGGATTTTGACTTTTGATAATTAATTTCATTTGGATTTAGTTAATTATAAAAGAGAAAGTAAGATTAAAGGGGGTAATGACACATGGAATTTCATTTATGATGGTGGTTGGGATATTTTGGCTCATTAAACAAGCTCTCTTCCCCCCTAATTTTAGATGGTGGTTCGACCAAGTGAGAGGAAGAGAGAAAAGAGAGGGTTTTGAAGAAGAAACAAGGAAAAACTATCAACTTTGGTCACCTAATCAAGGATTCAAGGTTAGTTTTTGGTTTTAAGTTGTTCTCCACCTTGTTTGCTTGAGTTGTATGGTTGAAAAATTCTATCTCTTCTCATTTTTGGTGCTGGCCGAACTGGTTTATCATGAGGGGGAAGAAGTTTGGTTATTCAAATTTGTTAAGACACTTCAAAGCATAATAGTTTCTAGTGGTTGCAAGTGGCTATTGGTTGTTTTTGAAGTGTTTTCTTTGGTGTTTTTCCTAAGGTTCATTTTAGCCAAGATAGTAATTGGACCCTAGGATGAGTTTTTCAATGTTTTAAGGCTCCCATGGTACTTAAAATGAAAAATGGTGTAGGGTAGACCAAAAGGAACAAGTGTTGGAAGCATTAAAACCAAAGTTGTAATTTTTGGGTTAAAGAACTGATAAACCTTGTTGCTAGGTGATCAAAATTTTACTAGGGAATGCAGTAAGTGAGGCAATACCTAGGTCATTCTTCTCAAGGAGCCTTAAGTTGTAATTCAATTCTTAACAATTCACTTTAATTATCAAATTACCAATGTGAAAGCTTGAGTTTCAAAAAAAGAGAAATTGAAGCAAGAAACAATCCAATGAAAAGTAGCAGTAAGAAAAAGTCTAAAATGCAAAAGAGATTCAGATAAGAGATAGTAGTTCCCCCTAGCAATTTATCCAACCTTCCTTATTCAATCTTATAATTTGGAGTCTCTCAAAGTCAATTAAATGGATAGATTCAGCTACTGCTCAAATCTCTCTAAACACATATCAGAAACAACTATCTTACTAGATTCATTGTCTTGCTCTGTAGAGAAGGAAAATCAATTGACAAGAACACTTGAGAAGCAAGTTGCAATTCTCTAAGGATGATCACAACCGTGAATCATCAATTTATTCAATCAAAATTCAGATTTACATAACAACAATCCAAGTAAAAACGAATTAGATCTACAAATCAACAGAGAATCCTCCATTCAACTGAATCAAAAGACACAACTCACATCTGAATGTTCAATATGATCTAAATCCCAAGAAACATAAAGCTAATCATTCAACCTTCATTCTAACCACAATTGTTCAACTGAAACAAATGAATCTTAGAATAGAAAGTAGAAACTAGATCTGAAATGACTCCCTGTTCAGCTCTGTGAACTCAGGTCAGCTTCATTGCTAGGAGAACTTGGAAATTCAGCTACTCATACTCTGAATTGGAGTAGAAACAGCAAGAATTGATGAAAGATTCATAGATGATCGGTGGAAAATGATGGATTTGGACGAAAATGGAAGAGAGAAATGAGAGAAGACGGAGAGAACAAGAAAATTAGCCTCTGGAGAGAATGAAGAACTGAATCTCCCCTCCCGGTTATAGCGCACGACTCTGTATTTAAATCTAGAATTTTTCATCATCCATCGCGGCGCCTGGCCTGTACGGTGTCGTTTCGATTAGTGATCCTGAGCTTCATGAAAATTTCAGTCCACCGTGGCGCATCTGTCCATCCGCCGCGGTGCCTTTGACCGAGAGTACCCTTGGAAATCTGCCACGGCGCCTTCCCAAATCCGTCGTGGCGCCTCAGACAGAATGGCGAAAAATGCTAGAGAAACTCCCTGAAATTCACACCAAAACAAGGATCAAAAGTACACACAAATAAAATCATATAAAAACATGTAAAAACACCTATAAAACCTCATAATTCCTTTCACCAACTCTTATGTACAATGAAAGCTAATTATACCCAAAGTATGCAAATATAAATGGCAAAAGCATGAGTTTAGGGTTAGAAATATATGCAAATTAGGGGTACACATGGGCAGGGTAGGGCAGGGCAAGACCCCTGCCCAATGCCCGGCCCGAAATATGAACAGGCTGCATTTTGCAGCCCGTTGCTCGGCCCTGCCCATAGAAGCCCTAACCATTTGGGGCTGGGCATGAGCAGGCTAGGCAGGGCGGGCTTCGTTGCCCAAATAGTGATGACCTGCCGATATCACATGTAAAAAAACTTTCGTCCATAACTGAAAATTACATTTCATAATTTTATATTTTCGCACATTGAAATTATCCAGAAATAATTTAAAACAAGTCTTAGCAAATATCTAAATAAATAATATTCATAATCCATTTAGAACAAAACAACTCTCAAGATTGTAATTAAAGCCTTGAAATTCAAACAGTTTGCGTCAATCTCCATTGAGTTGAGAAAAGAATAAAACATTTGAAAAAATTGAAGAGGGCTTGAAGCACATTGAGATATTTCATTGAGGGTTGGAGATGGCGATGTAATAGAAGCTTGATTATCCATTCAAGTGGAAAAAATTAAATGTTACCTAAAGGATTGTAAAAAGATATTAAAACTGAAGCAATGGGTTAAAAGGAATAATATAGGCCATATAAAAATATGGTGAAATAATTGTGAAAAGATAAATAAAAAAATCTTAAAATCTTATAATAATTTAATATAACCACTTTTAATATGCAAACACTTATTATGTGATACAATGCAGTTAGTAGTCCATACAACTAAAAGACTTCTTTTTATCATATGATTTGTTCATAAAAAATAATACAAAATAACTCAATATAAATAAAAAATAAAAAAACATATAATTTAGATAATTAAACCCAAATTTTCTTTCTCTGCTCCTACCCCAATCTTGTTTTCTATCTTGTATAAATATTCAAAATTGTTGATTTATACAAATATGTAATGTATGAACTCCATTCTCTAACAAAGAAAGTTGTTAATGGCATATAAGGGAAGACGGGCTTATAAATAGCCAACATTACAATAGTAACACACAATAGGATGTACTCAATAAAGCTCATGAAGAACAAGTTAAACGCAAGATACTATTGCTCTTTTAGAAAAATTAGACCCCTAAGATGGAAAACTAACAGACATGTAACAATAATAAATTAAATGGCAAAAAGGAGGGGATAACTTTTTTTGGGGTAAAGAAATGTAATATATTAATATTATTTTATAAATTATAATATATATAAATATAATCTGGGCAGGGCCAAATGGGCAGGGTAGCATGTCCTGCCGATGCCCAGCCCAGCCCATGAAATACCCAGCCCAAAGATGTCCATTCTTTTTCGGCTGGGCAAGGCAATTTTTCTTCTGGCTTGGACGGGCTTAGCGGGCATTTGGGCTTCATGCACACCCCTAATGCAAATAATGAGACTTATCAAGAACCCTCTTGGTTCGGTCATGAGCAACTGAAAGGAGGGGTTTTATTTTCTTAATTCTAAGTATATTTTTGGAATCTACATGAAAATCCATGTAGGGGTAAGTCAAGAAACAATTTTTAGGGTTAAAAGGAAACAAGTTCAAAAATAAAGAACAAAGGTGGAAGCTTTAAGGAGCAAGAGTCATATTTAAGTTGTGTTCTTGCCTTTACTTGGTTTGGTTAATGAATTTTACTGCCCTTTTTGGTGGAATGCCATGCTAGGGTTTGATATTTGTGAAGGAGAAGAAGAGAAACAAAGAGAACTCAAGCTTTTGGAGCAAGGTAGCAAGTTGAACCTAACTACTAACATTGACTTGGCATTATTGATTATTGCATGATTAATTGCTATTATGTGGATGAACTTTCTTGATTGTAATGTGGCTGCTCTTTGCACTTTCTTGCTTTGGCCTTTGCATGATTGAGTTTGCCAAATGATAAGCATGCTAGTTCACCAATAGTAGTTAATATAATTATGCATGTTGATGATGCTTGTTGATGATATAGTTGGTTAATTTGCTATTGGGATTTCAATGAAATCTCATTCCCCAAATACAATCTAACATTTTAGGACCTAAAACATCCAAGGGAAAGCTGCATATTGAGGGTTAAAAGTATGGTATCATACCCATAAAAATTCGTAGACATTTGGATTATGTAATATTATGCTGGGCATGCTGTTGTAAATTCACTGACACCGCCACTTTACACGATGTTTTGATTAAGTTTTGAACGCATTTAATTACAAAATTTGGCATGTTTGTAGATCACGTTCTAAGCTTCATTTTGATTTCTAACACATTAAAATGGCCAACTACACGAGTTTTAATGATTTTTCAAAGTTAAGGTTTAGAATCTGGAAAAAGGGTTTTTTGCCTAATAGACAGAGGTGACTTTCACAAAACCTTGATGCTTTTTCCAATAGAATTGGTTCACAAGACTATTTTTATTTGAAAGAGAATTCAAATATTATTTTTATAGAATTTTGAACCACTCCATTTCTATTTTTCTAGATTAAGTTATGAATTTTTGAAGTTGGACCAGAAAACTGGATTTTACCCGG
>NW_021632006.1:0-73370 GCF_004799145.2 Neltuma alba | reverse complement strand
ATTGTGTTGCCATGATGTGACTAAGCTATGATGAAATTTTTGCAAGTTATGTTCGTAAGTTTATGTTATGTTTTACCTTTGGCAATATGTTATGGAAGCATGAAATGCTTTAGCTTACTTTCCATGGCATTCATGTGTTAATGTTATAACATGTCATGCATGTGCATTATGTCTTGCATGCTTATGGGTAGTGTTTGCTACTGAGATTCTCCCGAATCTCACCCCTCCCTAACCCTAACCATTTAGGTCAATCAATGATGGGCAATAATGGCATGAGAAGCAAGGAGAAGTAAGCACAGAATTATTCTTGTTATGATGAGACTGTTGATAAATGTAAATTCTACTACTATTTTGTGAACTATGTTATGGATGTCAATGATGCCATGTATTTAATTATAATATTTATGGCATGAATGAAAGTGTATGAGCATGAACGGAAAGAGTAAGGCCATGTTATGTATGCCAAAGAAATAAAAAATTAAAGAGATGTTAAGGGATAAAACGTAAGTCTTGGAGCAATGAGTTTGTAGCTCCGGTTTGACCTATCAAATGAGTGAGTTAGGTCATAATATTTGGTAAGCAAAGAGATCTGATGTTTCTCTTTAAAATGAGGGGTAGTTTTCCTGATTCCAATAACCGAGCAGAAAGTTATGCCTTTCCAAAGTTAGGCAAAAATATAGTAAAATCCGAAAATGACCAAATGAACAGTAACTTTTTCAAAGGAAATTAAGCTCAAATTTCAAGGCAATCAGTTCAGAAACTATTTTTCCTCAAAATTTTTATCCAAAGAGCTTTCTGTAGAACTTGGAATCACTCAATTTCAATTTTTCTACAATTAGTTATGAATTTTCGAAATTTGTCACATTTTAAGGTGACAATGAATAGTAACCCGTAAATGAAAATTTTCAAACTTGATTTTTCATCAACTGTAGCCTTCAAAAGTGATTCCAAATGCTTCCGCAAGGAAAGTTAATTGATTTAAACATGAGGTGTTACACAATGCTCTTTGATTTTCTTATTCTTCTTTCTTGCTTCCATAAATGCCAAACCCTAACATGGAAATCCACAAAAATGGTAGCAAGAATCATCAACCATTCCATATAAGAATCAATAATATAACTCAAGTAACTTCTATACCCCTTAAAACTTCCATCTTTGTTCTTGAATTTTTAGAGTTGGTTTTCATAAACCCTAAAAATTCCCTCTTGACCTTTTTCTACATGATTTTTCATGTAGATTCCAAATATCTACTTGGATTTTACAAAAGAAATTTTCTTCTTTCAGTTTCAGCTTGACCGAACCATTAGGGTTCTTTATCCAAAAATTTCAACTTTGATTCTATGGTTTCCAACACTTGTTCTTTAGGTTTACCCTACACCATTTTTCATTTTCAACACAATGGAAGCCTCAAAACTTTGAAAAACACATCCTAGGGTCCAGATCTTGCTTTGGCTGAAATGGATCTCAAGCAACACAACCAAGAAAACACTTCAAAATCAACCTACAACCACTTGTACTCACTAGGATCTACCATACTTTGAAGTGTTCTAGCAAGATCTAACAACCAAACTCCCTCCCCTACCTAAGAAGCATTTCGGCCAGCACTCAAGAGAAAGAGAACCATAAATTTCAACCATACAACTCAAGCAAACAAGGCAAGGAACAACTTAGAACCGAAAACTTACCTTGGATCTCACTTGTATGCTTAAAGTTGATGTCTTTCTCCTTGGTTTTCCTTTGAATTCTCTCTTTTTCCTTCACTCTTTGCCTTGGCCGAGCCTTGAATCAGATTTAGGGGGAGGAGAAGCTGATTAATGCTCACAAAATATCCTACCAACTATCATTAATGATATGCCAAGTGTCATAAGCCTATTTAGTCTTAATCCTCTCTCTTAATTCACTTAAATCATAATGTAATTAAATTCCAAAGTCAAGATCCTTTCCATTGGTAGCTTGACACTTGGAAAGCTTTAATTACCATCTATTAGAGGCTTGACAAGTGGCAACTTGTGGGCCAAGTAAAGTGCAAGACTCTGATTAACACTTTATCGGTGCACTTTGACTCCGGGTTTAATTTCTTTTCTATAATTACAGTGCTCTGGCCTCTGTAATTATTTTCTGTCAGATCCATAAATTATTCTTCTCATTTTTCTCTTCCCAAATTGCCCTCTTTGTCTCAAATTTAATTTCCCAATAATTAAATAAAAAGGAAAACTATTTTCCTTCTCTTTAGTGATTTTTCCTCTTTTCAAAGGAATTGGGAAAAAACCTTGGATACTTGAGGGTTTTCTTTTAATTTCATAATCTCTTATAATTCCTTGGGATATCATAGGAATTTTCTTGGGATTTTATCCTGTAACATCCAAACTTTTGGGCCTAGAAGTACTAGAAATAGCCTAAATTAGATAGGCTACTAGACCCCTTTTGAGCAGAAGTCCCAAAGATGAGAAAGGAAGGCAAAGCAGTTTCAGGGACTAAACTGCAAAATAAAAGTTTTAAGGGGCTAAAGTGTAATCAAAGTTAGAGGCTCCAGTAAAGTCTCGAAGGCCCAGAGAGAGAAAAGAGGCTAGATACAAGTCAAAAGTTAAGTTAGAAATCTCAAAGAGAGGATTGTATGAAGTTAAGTCCAAGCAGGGACTAAATCGTAAATTCGAAAAGTTATGACCAATAGAGGTAAAAATGGAAGAGTATACAGAGAATTCCAAGAAAATCCTAAAAAATGGGAAATTATATTCTAAGGCTCTTCTGTGAAGAGAAAGGATGAAAATACCCCTGAGGTAGCTTAAATAGAATTTATGAGGTTATGGCTGGTAAAAAGTATACCGTTTGAGGTAATTATTTAAAATAGCAAGAGACCTCAAAAATGAGGTTAAATGGTTGAAAGATTGTACTAATTTATAAAATTAGTCTCGCAACCAAAAGGCCAGTGGAATGGCTTTAATAAATTAAAAAGCTGATTATGCTGATAAAAGGGCATTTTGGTAAATGAATTTTATGCAAGGCTTAAAGGAAGTGTTATGGCCTAAGAAAATTCATAGATATTCTCTAGAATTAAAAGAAATTTATGGAGTAGACAGAAGAATTTTCTGAGCTCTAGAAGGCCATAAAGAAAGCTAGAGAAACGTGGGCCAAGTAAATTCGGAGGAATTAAGTTTGATCCAACGGCTAGGATCTAATCTCCCTTCTCCTCTACCACTTTCATGACACTTGACCTCTTCTAGAAGGTTGAGGTAAGCATAATGTAAGAATATGATGCAATGATGATGCAAAAGTCAACTTAAAGTTCCAAAATTACCCTTACCCTTACTATTAGCCACCAAGCGTATTTTGGTCCATTCAAGTCAAATTTTGGCTATAAATAGGCACTCCCTCCCCTTCATATTTCGGCCAAGCAAGGATCTATAGGGAAAAGCTCTGCCGCTCTTACATCTAGAGAGAGAAAGAGCTATTGCTAGTGAGAGAAAGTCCACCTAAGTTCAAGCTTCAAGATCAAGGTATGTGGTGGTTGTAGCATCTGATTTGACACCTATTTCAAATTAGTTACTGTTCATATCTAATTTTAAAATTTGGCATGGTTAAAGTACACTCTGTAACCTTTAAATTCATGGGTATAACACTTCATTTGGATATGTTTACGATTTATGGTGATTTTTCAAAGTTAGGGTTTGAAATCTGAAAACAGTATTGAACTTTTGGAAGAGTTTCGATTTCCGTACAATTCCAGTACTGTTCAGCATAGAATTGGTTCCTGAAACTATTTTTCCTTTAAATTTAACTTAAGGAGCTTTCAGTGAGACTTGGAACCACTCAATTTTGATTTTTCTAGAATTAATTATGAATTTTCAAAGTTGAGCAAAAATTCTGGAGTTTCTGCGTGAACAGTACCCGCGAACCCAAAATTTCCAGATCTGATATTCTTAAATCTAAAGCCATTTAAAGTAGTCCTAATTGACAAGAAATGGATCATAAGGATGGGAAATGATGAGATTTATGTTAGAGAAGTTAGAAAGAAAACCCTAAGACTAAGAAAAAGGGTTGAGGTTCAAGAAAGCTAGTCTTGAACTTTATGTAATCTAGTGGTCCTAATAGATTGTATGATCATTATGACTATGTTTAGGACCTTTGGAACATCCAAGAGGATGTTTGATGATGTAGACTGAATGCCCATATGGTTGGAAAGTCAAGGGAGTCAAAGGAATAGTAAGAAGAAAGCTTGAGATGCAAGAAGAAAGCTTGAGATGCAAGGTAGTGAACTTATCTATTGTCATTGCTTGATGTTGTATGCTTGTGTGTTGCCGTGTACATGTTATTGAATGTTATTGTGACATATTTTAACTACTGTAATTGCTATTCATGATGAGTTGATTATGTCTCCATGGCCATGCATCAAGAAGTTAGCTTTGAGCATGCTAATATATCACTAATTAACAAGAGGATAAACAAGTTGCGTGTAGTGCATTACCATCCATCTAGCATGGTTAATATGGTATTGTTTGCTACTGAGATTCCCCCGAATCTCACCCCTCCCTAACCAACCATATAGGTCAATCAATGATGGGCAATAATGGCATGAGAAGCAAGGAGAAGAAAGTGGAAAATTATTGATGTTAATGAATAATATTATTATTCATTGTGTAATTCTCTTACGATATAATTTATATTATGGATGCCTATGATGCCATGTATTTAATTATAATACTTATGGCATGTTTCAAAATGTATGAGTTAAGTCATGAGATTTTGCATACTTATAGTACACATCCCAAGCTTTAAAATGAGAGGTAGATCATCTCAATTTGATGTGTACACAAGGAGATACGAATTTCCAAAATTGACGCACAGAATCTGGAAGTTCTAGATTTTACGAAATAAACAGTAACATTTATAAATGAAATTGTATGAATTGGGCAAGGATAAGTCTAATTGGATATTTTTTCCTTAAAGAGCATTGAAATAGCTTTCATTAGAATTTTAGATCACCCCAATACAATTTTTATGGAATTAGTTATGAATTTTTGAAGTTGGACCTGTAATCTGCAAATTTAACAGTGAATAGTAAACCAAATAGTTATGTTGAAATTTTAAATCCACGGGTTTGTGTTATGATCTGCTTGAACCATAACGCTTACGAATGCGTGCTCTGAGGTGTTAAAGGTAGGATGTTTCATATCCTCCTTAAAATATTTATTTGGAATTTTCCAAATAAAGGACCTTAAACTAGCTTTATCGCCCTTAAATTCCTTTGTAATTTCTCTAAGGGCAATTTAGTCATAAAACCAATTTTATAATCCCATATAATTCTCAAGGAATATTTTCCTTATTTTTCTTTAATTTTTTGAGACTCAAAAATATTTTTCCATAATTATTCTGGACCAATTTTCCTTAATTAGTCAAGCTTTTCATAATTGGCTTGGAAAATTATAATAATTATTTTCCACCAAAATTCTTCTATTTCTCCTTGTCATTTTTGACCCTTAATTATTTAGGAATATCCCTATTTCTTAATGTCATATTACCGGATGTGACAATCATCATTTAGTTCAACCACATAATAGCACATGAAATTGCATAGCAATCAATGCAACACTTAACATTAAGGTTAATTAAATCTTACTACCTTGATCCAATGCTCTTTGATTTTCTTGTTCTTCTTTCTTGCTTCCGAAAATACCAAACCCTAATATGGCAATCTATAAAAAGGGCAGCAAGAATTATCAACCATTCTACATAAAAACCAACAACATAACTCAAGGACAACCTTTGTCCCTTAAAACATCCACGTTTGTTCTTTAAATTTTAGAGTCGGTTTCCATAAACCCTAAAAATTCCTTCTTAACTCATTCCTACATGATTTTTCATGTAGATTCCAAATATCTACCTGGATTCAACAAAATAAAATCCCTTCTTCCAGTTTCAGCTTGGCCGAACCAAAAGGGTTCATTATCCAAAATTTCAACTTTGATTCTATAGCTTCCAACACTTGTTCTTTAGGTTCACCTTACACCATTTTTCATTTTAAACATAATGGAAGCCTCAAAACTTTGAAAAACACATCCTAGGGTTCATCTCTTGCATTCGTCAAAATGGATCTCATGCAACACAACAAAGAAAACACTCCAAAATCAACCTACAACCACTTGTAACCACTAGGATCTATCATACTTTGAAGTGTTCTAGCAAGATTTAACAATAAAAATTCCTCCCTTACTTATTATACATTTTGGCTAGTACCAAAGAAGGAAGAAAACCAGACATTTCAACCATACAACTCAAGCAAACAAGGCAAGGAACCATTTGGAACCATAAACTAACCTTGATTCTCACTTATATGCTTAAAGTTGATGCCTTTCTCCATGGTTTCCCTTTGAAGTTCTTCCTTTTCCTCTCTAGCTCTCTCTTGGCCGAAATATATTCAGAAAAATGGGGGGAAGAAGCTCATTAAGTGCACAAAATATCCCACCAACCAACATTAATGATTTGTCAAGTGTCAAATGCTTACTTAATCTTAATCCTCTCTCTTAATTAACTTAATGCCAAATGAAATTAACTTCAAAAGTGAAGATCCTCTCCATTAGTGGCTTGACACTTGGAAAGCTTTAATTACCATCCATTAGAGGCTTGACAAGTGGTAACTTGTGGGCCAAGTAAAGTGCAAAACTGTAGTCTTCACTTTTCTAAAATTTTTCTGAAATTTTTCCAAGTCATTTGGGCCCTTTTTGCTAACTCTGAGCATTAGCTAACTAGAACTTTTATTATTTATAATTAGGTCCTTGCTTGGCCTAGGAATCCTTTCTTTGCAATTTGGACCCTTCTTAGGCCTAACCTTCGGAACCATCTCTTGCAAGTTTTTGGCATAACCTCTGGCCCTTAGTTGTTTCCAGTTCATCATTCTTTAATCCCCAAACACTATTGTTTTACACATTTGTCCTTGCAAAATCTCTTTTTCCTTCTGAGGGATCTTCGGGACTTTCAGTGCATTGGACTTAGTAATCATCCTTTCTTTGTGCTATTACTTATATCTATGAGCCAAAATTTGGGATGTTACAAAAAGGTTAGAGGATGATGAAGCCGGGAGTGCTGTGGGGCCTAAACTTAACCCAGACAAAGCAGGCCCCAGTGGGATGAAGCCACAGCCTCTCAAAGTAGTGCGCCATGATCAGAACTTGGAGAAGGACCTGCCTCCAAAGAAGAGGTAGCGATTGGTCATGAAGGAGCTGCACACTTATCAGGCTATTTTTGAGGAGCTATGTGAGCTGGGGGGCAGAGTGACATCTCCCAGAACCAGTATGGGTACATTTATATGGACTATTTTTACTACGTATGACTGTTACACAGTGATATCATTGACTAGGACGAGGGAGAGATAGATAAGGAGATGTGAGGATAGGCCTTAGTCGACTCTTTGCCAAGGACCCCTGTTTGGCAGGATCAGATCTAGTTGGTTAGTGACCGTTCCAAGCAAGGCGCCTATGGAAGCTTTGATCAGATCCTGGACGAACTGGAGCTTTTGTTACTTCCTATTTTCCTTTCTCTCCCATGTCTTGAGTGGATGACTGTATATGTGACTTGGATGATCTATGTTTTGGATGCTTATACCTGAAACCTATCTATGTACAAATATGAAGTATAGCTTAGTATAAAATATTTTGATGACCAAGTAATAATCTTATTCCTCTATTCCTCTTGTAGTAACAAGTTAAGTAAAATGGTGAGAACCTGAAGAGAAACACAACCAAGAGAGGCAGCAAGAGAACCTCCTATTGACCTGATTCAATTGGTTATGGACCGGCTAGAGGAACAGCAGAAGGTGATGCAAGAAATTCAGGTGGCCCAAGCACGCCAAGACCAGGAATGCGATGTTGCCATAACAGCCGCAGTGACAGCAGTGATAGCACAACTACAATAGGCCAGGCCAAGAGTGGCCGAGGCACCACAGCCAGCTCAACCCTAAGAGCCGACAGCTGAGCAGGTACGACCTGCAGGGGATCCTGATTCACTAAGACAGTGGATCAAATGATTCAGTGCACATAATCCCCTGAGTTTCACAAGGACATTGAATGTCCAAGTGGCCGAGGACTGGATCACTCGGCTAGAGAAGATTTTTAATGTGCTTGAATGTTTCTTTGAGAGAAAAGCTCATATGGCTATCTATAAACTGGAGGGCAAAGCTGATCGCTGGTGGAGGAACACCGAGATGATCCTCCAGGAGAATGCAACCTCTATTACCTGGGAAGTGTTCAAGGAACACTTTAATTTGAAATACTTCCCACTATCAGTAAGAGATGAAAAAGAGGTGGAATTTCTGATGATTCAACAAGGTCCTCGAGAGTCCTTCGATGAGTACCTAGACAGGTACATGAGGCTCTCTCGTTACTCTAACTACCTCCAACTCCGCAATGATGAGCGGTGGAAAACAGAGAAAATGGTAAGGGGACTAAGGCAAGAGCTGAGGGAGAAGGTAGCCCCACGGCAACTTGAAAAGTTCAATCAGGCAATGGAAGCCTGCTGGATTACTGAAAGTAGCCTGAACCATCAGGCACTAGTCAGGGCTGCTCCTAGACCAGAAGGACCAGCAACAAGGGGCAAACCAAAGGGGGCTTCTTCTGGAGGAAATAGAAAGAGGCGAAAGCCTATGTTTTCCAAGAAGTCTAAGCGAGGAGAAGGAGTGAGACAAGGAGGAAGTAGCACTACGCGCCAGGCCAGGAATGCAGCACCTGTGGTAAAAACCACAGAGATCGACCATGCTTAATGGGTCAAAATATATGTTTCCGATGCGGCAAGCCAGGACACTATATAAGGGAGTGCCCCCTTAATGTGGATGGCTCGATGCCCCAAGCTCAAGGGAGGGTCTTTGCCCTCACAAGGGAAGAGGCTGATAAGTCGCCTGAGATGATACAAGGTACGATTCAAGTTAATAACTACCTTGTGCATGCTATGTTTGACTCGGGTGCTAGCCACTCCTTTGTTTCATATGAATGTGCGAAGCGCATAGGCCTTGCTGTTAACACATTATTATATGATCTATGTGTGGCTACTCCTACGGGCACTAAAGTTTATACGTCTGATGTTTGCCTAAATTGTATTGTCTAGTATGCCCACTGTTGCACTACACTTGACCTAATATGCATGCCTTTTCATGAGATTGATGTGATACTTGGTCTGAATTGGCTATCTACCCATAATATACTCCTTGACTGTAAGAATATGACTTTGATTTTTCCTCCCCATGAGCTAACCCATCGTACCGAGGTGAAACTGAACTTAATCATGGGAGCCCAAGTCGAGGATTACTTAAGGCATGGCTATCAGGGGTACATGATATTCTTCTCTGTATATGTGGAAGTAGAAGAATGCATAACAGAGATATCCGTGGTATGCAATTTTTCGAAAGTCTTTCTGACGGAAATTAGCGGGTTACCTCCGGAGCGAGAGGTAGAGTTTGCAATTGACCTGGTACCTGGAGCAGGGCTGATTTCCAAAGCCCCTTATCGTATGGCTCCAAATGAAATGGCAGACTTAAAGAAGCAGCTAGAGGAGCTATTAGAAAAGAATTTTATCCGGCCCAGTGTGTCACCATGGGGAGCACCCATCTTGTTCGTCTGTAAGAAGGACAGTAGCCTAAGGTTATGCATTGATTACCGGGAGCTCAACAAAGTGACAATTAAAAACAAGTACCTACTACCTAGAATAGACGATTTACTAGACTAATTAGCTGGTGCCACAGTGTTCTCCAAGATTGACTTGAGATCAGGTTACCACCTGTCACATCCAGTAATATGGCATTTAGGAATAGGGATATTCCTAAATAATTAAGGGTAAAAAATGACAAGGAGAAATAGAAGAATTTTGGCGGAAAATAATTATTATAGTTTTCCAAGCCAATTATGGAAAGTTTGACTCATTAAGGAAAATTAGTCAAGAATAATTATGAAAAAATATCTCCAAGCCTCAGAAAATTAAGGAAAAATAAGAACAATGTTCCTTGAGAATTATATGGGATTATAAAATTGGTTTTATGACCAAATTGCCCTTAGCGAAATTACAAAGGAATTTAAGGGCGATTTAAGCTAGTTTAAGGTATTTTATTTGGAAAATTCCAAATAAATATTTTTAAGAAGGATAAAATCCCAAGAAAATTCTTATGATATCCCAAGGAATTATAAAAGATTATAGAATTAAAAGAAGACTCTTGAGTATCCCAGATTTTTCCCAGTTCCTTTGAAAAGTGGAAAAATCACTAAAGAGAAGGAAATTAGTTTTCCCTTTTATTTAATTATTGGAAAATTAAATTTGAGACAAAGAGGGCATTTCAGAAAGATAAAAATGAAGAGAATAATTCATGGATTTGACATAAAATAATTACAGAGGTCAGAGCACTGTAATTATCAAAAAGAAGTTAAACCCGGAGTAAAAGTGCACTGATAAAACAAAGATTGGAGTCTTGCAGTTTACTTGGCCCACAAGTTGCCACTTGTCAAGCCTTTAATGGATGGTAATTAAAGTTTTCCAAGTGTCAAGCCACCATTGGAGAGGATGTTGACTTTGGAATTTAATTACATTATGATTTAAGTTAATTAAGAGAGAGGATTAAGATTAAGTAGGCATATGACACTTGGCAAATCATTAATGTTGGTTGGTAGGATATTTTGTGCACATTAATGAGCTCTTCCTCCCCTTATATTCAGATCATATTTCGGCCAAGGTGAGATCAAGAGAGAAAAGAGAGAACTTGAAGGGAAATCAAGAGAAAAGCAAGCTACTTTGATCTTCTAACTAAGATTCAAGCTTGGTAAGTTGTTCTAAGATGATTCCTTGTTTGTTTACTTAAGTTGTGTGGTTGAAAATCCTAGTTTCTCTTCTCTTTTGATGCTAGCCAAAACATATATATTGTAGAGGGGGAAATTTTGTTGGCAAATCTTGTTAGAACACCTTAGATCATGATGTTTTCAAGTAGTTTAAGATGTTGTTGGAAGTTTTTCATGGTGGGTTTGTTAGAAGGACCTTTCGGCCACTTTCAAAACTGAACCCTAGGATGTGTTTTTCAAAATTTTGAGGCTTTCATGATGTTCAAAATGGAAAATAGTGTAGGGTAAACCTAAAAGAACAAGTGTTGGAAGCCATAGCATCAAAGTTGCAATTTTTGGATTTGGAACTCTAATGATTCAGCCAAGCTGAAACTAAAAGAAGAAATTTTATTTTGTTAAATCTAAGTAAATATTTGGAATCTACATGAAAAATCATGTAGGAATGAGTCAAGAGGGAATTTTTAGGGTTTAAGGTAACAAACTCTAAAATTAAAGAACAAAGGTGGATGCTTTAAGGGTCAAAGGATGTCCTTGAGTTATGTTATTGATTTTTATGAGGAATGGTTGATGATTCTTGCTGCCCTTTTTATGGATTGCCATGTCAGGGTTTGGCATTTGTGGAACCAAGGAAGGAGAACAAAAAAATCAAAGAGCATTGGATTAAGGTAGTAAGATTTAATTGACCTTAATATTGAGTGTTGCAATAATTGCTATGCAATTTCATGTGCTATTATGTGGTTGAACTAAATGATGATGATAATGATGATTGTGTAGCTATACTCCTTGCTTTATGTGCCGTGGCTATTGCATGTTAGAGTGCTATATGTATGAGTAATTGATGCATGTTAATGTTTTGGTTGATTGAACTTGCTACTGGGATTTCTTAAAATCTCATCCCCCAAATACAATTTAACATTTTAGGGCCTGAAACTCCCAAGAGCGAGCTACAGATTGGAGGCTAAATTATGGTGTCACACCATAAAAAATTTGTGGACTTTTTGTTATGTAAATATTAGGCTGGACAGTGCTGTAATCTCTAAGCAAGACATCAGTTAGAGCCACGTTTTGTTAAGTTACTGAATGAATTTATGCACAAAATTTAGTATGCTTAGATTTGACATCGTGAGCTTCAAATTGATAGGTAGCACGTTAAAAATTTCTAATTACACGATTTTTAATGATTTTTCAAAGTTAAGATTCAGAATCTGGAAGAAGGATTTTTGCCAAATGGATAGAGCTGCATTTCACAAAAACCTGATGCTTTTTCCAATCAAATTGGTTCATAAGATTATTTTTATTTGAAAAATAATTCAAAGATCTTTAGATAGAATTTTGAACCACTCCATTTCGATGTTTTTAGATTAAGTTATGAATTTTTGAAGTTGGGGCTAGAAAACTGGATTTTTACTTGATGAACAGTAAAAATCCGAAAATCAGCGTTTTTCATGGATTTTTGAGCCTAAGACCATCCAATGTGGTCTAAAATGGTTTTAATTAAATCCTAAGTGGATCCAATAGTAAGGTGTGACACCACCAATTGAGGATTAAAGCAGAAGACATTCCGAAGACCGCTTTTCGAACACAGTATGGGCACTACGAGTTCTTGGTAATGCCCTTTAGATTAATGAATGCCCCTATGATTTTCATAGATTACATGAACAGGATCTTTCAACCATATCTAGATCAATTTGTGGTGGTTTTCATTGATGATATATTAGCATATTCCAAGTCACCAGCAAAACACGAACAGTATTTATGGATTGTTCTAAGTATTTTGAAGGAGAAACGGCTATATGCCAAACTCAGCAAGTGCGAGTTTTGGCCGAATGAAGTAAAGTTCTTGGGTGATGTGATTACCCAAGATGGAGTAGTAGTGGATCCCAGTAAGGTGGAAGCAGTTCTGAACTGGGAGCAACCAAAAACAGTAACAGAAATACAAAGCTTTCTGGGATTGGCAGGTTACTACAGAAGATTTATTAAAGATTTTTCAAGAATCGCACAGCCCCTAACTAAACTTACACGTAAGAACCAGCAATTCATGTGGTATGATAAATGTGAGGCTAGCTTCCAAGAGCTGAAACGAAGGTTGACCTCAACCCCTATGCTGATAATTCCTGATCCAACCCTATCGTATGTTGTATATACCGATGCTAGCAAGCAAGGATTGGGATGTGTATTAATACAGCAAGGATGAGTAGTTGCCTACGCCTCAAGATAGTTAAAGTCTCATGAAGAGAATTATCCCACTCATGACTTAGAATTAGCTGCAATAGTTTATGCCTTAAAAATATGGAGGCATTATCTATATGGGGCAACCCTTGAACTATATTGTGACCATAAAAGTCTCAAGTACCTGCAAGATCAAAAAGAACTAAACATGAGACAATGACGATGGATGGAGTTGCTCAAGGATTATGATTACCAGATAAAATACCATCCGGGCAAGGCTAATGTGGTAGCTGACGCCTTAAGCCGAAAGGTAGTACAAGTAGCGTTCCTAATGATTCAGGAAGGGAAACTCATCGAAGATGTGAGGGATTGGGAACCTTTGTTCCATATGAAACTAATGACCCAGAAAGTAGAAGTGATGAGAGCAGAAGCCCAGCTGATAGAACAAATCAAAGAGGCCCAAAAGAGCGATCTGATAGCCGATACACTTCAGACTAAGCTAACAAAAGCTAAGGATGATGCCATCGAGGTGTCATCAGATGGAATATTGAAGTATAAGGAATAGGTATATGTTCCAGAGTCTATCAGGCAACAGCTATTGGAGGAAGTACATAAGAGCAAATATACGATACATCTGGGAATGACGAAGATGTACCAAGACCTCCAACGTATGTTTTGGTGGCATGGCATGAAGAAGGACATAATAGAGTATGTATCTAAATGCCTCACTTGCCAGAAGGTCAAAACGGAGCATCAGAGACCGTCAGGGCTTTTACATCCTCTAAATATTCTAGAATGAAAATGGGATAGTATCTCTATGGATTTCATCATGGGGTTACCCTGTACCTCATCTGGATATGACGCGACATGGGTGATTATTGACCAATTAACGAAGTCTGCCCATTTTCTGGCAATGAAGAAAGATTACCAACCAGAAAAACTTGCCGAGTTATATATCAAAGAAATTGTGAGATTACATGGAGTGCCAGAGTCGATTGTATCTGATCGAGATCCTCAATTTCTCTCTCGATTCTGGAAGGCACTGCAACAAGGAATGTGCACCAGGCTGAGCTTCAGTACAGCGTATCACCCATAGACAGACGGTCAGACAGAGCAAACCATATAGACACTAGAAGATATGTTGAAAGCCTATGTATTGGATTTCAAGGGTAACTGAGATGACTATCTGTCGTTAGCAGAATTTGCTTACAATAACAGTTATCACTCTAGTATACAGATGGCTTTGTATGAAGCTTTGTATGGTCGCAAGTGCAGATCCCCACTGTGCTGGACAGAATTAGGGGAACGAAAGTTATACAGGCCAGACCTAGTCAAGCAAACAACTGAGAGGATAAGGTTGATTAGGCAGAAACTGCTCACGGCCCAAAGTAGACAGAAAAGCTACACAGACGTTCGGTGAAAGTCTTTGACCTTCGATATAGGAGACCATGTGTTCTTGAAGGTGTCTCTGACAATGGGAGTAGGAAGGTCTTTAAAATCGAAGAAATTGTCACCAAAATACATCGAACCTTTCCAAATTCTGTCAAAAGTAGGACCAGTGGCATATAAAGTGGCCCTACCCCCGAACCTTATCAGATACATGATGTCTTCCATGTATCCCAGTTAAAGAAGTACCAGCTAGATCCCTCTTATGTTTTGGAATATGAAGATGTTGCACTGCGAGATGACCTAACTTGGGAGATCAAACCAGTAAAGATCATTAATCGTCAAGTAAAGCAACTGCGGCGGAAATCCATCCCAATGGTTAAAGACATTTGGGAGAATCTGGCACAAGAAGAAGCAACCTGGGAGAAGGAAGACGACATGAAAGATAATTATCCCAAACTCTTCGAATAAGGTACATTTTAAATTTTGAGGACAAAATTTATTTTAAGGGGGAGGGAAATGTAACATCCCAAAATTTGAAACCCTAGTAATGGGAATGTGAGAAATGAGATATGATTGATAGGCATAAGGTATGAGTAAAGCATGGAAACCCAAAATGGACGAAACTGACTTTATCGGGTCCCTAGAGGCAAAACGGTAATTTTGAGAAAAGTTTTCAACAATTCCCTAAAAATAGAAAAATGTCGAATTAGGGGTTCTTGAGTCACCTATGATGTTTTGGGAGTGAGAATGGCCCAAAATAAATTTTTGTGAAAATTCCCAGAAAAATAATAATTTTTGGGAAAATAGGGAAAAATAAAGGGGAATTAAAGTGATATAATTATTTTAATTACCTAAGGACTCCAAAACTTTAAGAAAAAATATGGATACACTCCCTAGGAATATTTATGAATTTATAAAATTTTTTCCAAGCATTGGAAATGCAGGAAATAATTTATGAGGAATTTAATCCTGAATTCCTATCAGTAAAGACCTGATTTCGAAGAAAATGTGAAAAAAATACCTAGAGGTCTTGAAAAATCCCCAAAACTTCCAGATCACACTGTTTGAATAAATAGGGATTTATCATGAAAAGAAATGGAATTTTGGAAGCCCTTAGCTATTTTTCTCTAATAGGGGGTAAGAAATGGGGTATTATGTAACCAAATAATTTTTAAAATTACCCTAACCAAATCCATTGCTTCCGAATTAGTTTTTACCTTTTAGTTAGCATCCAACAAGGCCCAAATTCGTGCTCATCATGATCAGAACAGCTGGCTTGTGTTCTGGGCAAATTTTTAACCATTGGATCAACTCTCTTGAAACTTGAGTCAAAGGATGTGTGGTTGAGATTACTCCCTCATTTTGGCTGACTTACACACTTAATTTTGGGGTAGAAATAGCTGCCCAAGGGCAGGTTTTGGGGCAGAAAATAAGGTATATAAATACCCCCATAATTCAGCCAAAATTCGTGCAAAAACTTGGAAAAATAGGGGAGGTTCTACACAAATTTTTCTGGACTTCCAAACACCCTTCAAATCACTCCCAATCCAAGGCTAATCATCAAGCTTTAATCCAAGACTCCTTAAGGTATATTTAGGCTTTAATTTGATATATTTTAAATGGCAAAATCATGACTTAATTTGAGGGGGAAGTGCTGTTCCATTTTTGTTATGCTAGAAGTGCTAGGAAAGGATAGCAAATTGAGTATGAGCTTGTGTTGTTGATGTTTGGTGCGGTTTTGAATGGGTTATGGAAGAAATTACCCTAGGACCTATGAGTATTCAGTTTGGCTAACTCAAGAACTCAAGGGTAGGAATTGTTTCAATAAGTTCTAATGGTTCTAATAGATTTAAAATGTGATTTTGTGTAGGATTATGCTATGGAAGTATGTTTAAATTCATTGGAAACAAATGTGAAAATTTATGACCCTAAGGGGAGGTGTTTGGCCATCTTGAATTCATGGACTTATGATTGGATTTTAATGGTTTTGATGCTTCCATTGAACTCCTTGGGCATTTTTGTGTAGGGTTATGTGGAGGAATTGAATTTGGAAGTATTAAAAATCAAAGTTGGAAATTTTGACATCTTCCCTTGTAAAAATTCATTTCTGTTTTGACCAGAACCTAAGGAAGGGATTTGATTTTGTAAAATTTGATTTGATATTTGAATTCTACATTATAAACCATGTAGGAATGGCCAAGGACGTTTCTTAAATCAAAGGGAAAACAATTAGGCCAAAAATCCCAAGAAAAAGGGTTTAATGTTTAAGTAATGGAGAATGTGTTTGAATAATTGTTGAATGATTGGCATTGGCGTTGGTTTGATAGGTACCTTGCCAAATCCTCAAGAAAACATCTTGAACTTAAAGGAAATCAAGGACCAAGTACCAAAAGGTAGCATTGAATTACATTTGATTTCTTTCTTGCTTACATTGATGTGTCAATGTGTATGTGTGCAATGTGTGCCATGATGTGACTAAGCTTTATTGCAATATTTGAATTATGTTGCCTTGGCATTATGTCCACTGAATATGTGTATGATAGCTTACTTTCCATGGCATAAGAGCATGAACACGTAAATAAGATAAATGCACAAAAACATTACACGTAGTGTTTGCAGGAATGCATGATGATTGTGATTCTGTGCTACTGGGATTTCTTTGAAATCTCACTTTTATGTTTCACACCATCTAGGAGGAATTGCAAGCAAGGGCAAAAGCAAAGAAATTGTCCCGGAGGCCAAATGAACAATTAATGTACCCTAGTGTCAATTTTGGAACTTGTTATGTAATATTTTGACTTTGGAAATGTTTGTTGGATAATAGCTCCTAATGGGAGCCAAGCATGTATGCTTATATTTAAACATGTGAAAGTATAGTAGAATGTATGTTCAAGCATGTGTTAAGTGCCAAATGATTAAGGATGGGTAAAAAGTTAAGAAAGAGCTAAAACAAGGGTAATTAGGGGATAACCTTTGACTAGAAAGGACCAAACTTGGTGCATACGAAATAAATAGCAAATATTCGAATCTGGATTTGAAATTTAGCAAACTAATAGATCACATTTTTAGCTCTAAATCAAGTAATAGATCATTAAATTTGGAATTTTTTGAAAAGAGTTATGCCCTTCCAAAGTTGGGCAAACATACTGGAAATTTCAGAATTTACCAAATGAACAGTACATAATTGTGTGGAAATTGGTATTGATCTGTGAGAAATTGATACCTATGAGTATTTTTTTGAATGGTTCCAAATGACATATAATGGGGATTCAAATGAAGGTGTGACACCACTCCTCAAAGAAAATCTCCCCGATCCAAATCCAAGCTACCAATAGTCACTGAGGAATCAGAAACTGAGTCAGATGAAGGAGCCTCAGTTCAGAAAGCTGTAGAGACCACCTTGAGAGTTCCTATCCCCAGGCAATCAAGACAGAAAAAGCAAAGAGCTAGTGAAGGTGTGTCACGACAGATTCCTACTGAAGGTATTCCATCTAATTTTTCTGAGTTGTTGATTGGAAACCTAGATAAAGATGTGAATTCGGCTAAGTTTAAGACAGATTTTGCAAATCGAAGATTCTGTCCTGTAGTGTCTATGGATATTGAGAGTTTAAAGAAAAATAAACAAATTAATTTGGACTTGAGTGACCCCCTGGAATACTATTCGAATTGGTTGATTATTGGCGGAGAATATTGTCCTAAAGTAATTAAGAGATTCTACTATAATATGGAATCAGTAGAAGAATATGATGAGCAGGACAATCTAATAGAAGATTATTTAAGGGTCAAACTTAGAGGATGAACCTTCCACATTACTGGTGCTAAGCTGAATGAGTGGCTGGGAACCCAAGAATCTGTGAGAGGGGGAGATATGAATGATATAAAAGCTTATAAGATTTTGATGCAGAGTGATGACTATCCCAGAGAGCTAAACTTTCCACCTAAGCAGATGTGTGATTATTATAGAATAATCCACTATATCTATTTGAGGAGCATGATCAACAAATCCGGGAGCTTTTCACATTTAACTCAGGATGATTATTTGCTGCTGGCTAGGATTATCAGCGGGGATAAGATTAATATTGGGGATTTGATCTATAATGAGATGAAGGATTTTGTTCTTAACAAATCCAAGTCTACACCAATCCCCTACCCTCAGTTGGCCACATACATCCTACAGGCAAATAACATTGCCCCTTTTGAGCTGGGAGAACTCAAGACCAAAGTTCCTGCTTTTGGCATCACCCAGCTCAACAAAATGAGGATCCTTGTACCCTTCAAACCTTCACAGAAGAAGATTCAGAAGGATAAAAGGAAAAAACCAGCTGCCAGCACCTCTAGAACCCAGGATGAGGCCGAATTCACTGCAGCTCCCTCTCATACCCCTGGACCATCATTTCTAGAGAGATGTTCCAAGTAGAACTCCAAGAATTTGAGAGGAGAGTTTACACCACGACCAAAGACTATGGAGAAGTCTCAGACAGAAAATTTGAGGGTGTTTCTAAAATCCTAGATCTTCACCAACAAGCAATGATGGTTTTGGAAAAGGAGGTTTCTCAGAGATTTGACCATGTTGACAGAGAGATCTGAGAGCTCAAAGGGATGGTGGCCTCTCTCTACAACAACTTCTCTGCCCCCAGCACTACTTTTAGCTTTGAGGACTTACTATCTCATCCACCATCTCCTCCTCACCATGAACCTGCACCATCTACCTCTCCTATACCCACTTCTCCGATTTCCACTTCACCATCTATACCCCCTACCTCTCCCACTCCTTCTACCACTTTAACCCTTATCACTATTCCCTAGCCAGTCTCCTCTCTGCATTTTCCACCATTCTCTCCACTTTCTCACCTTCCACCTCTTCCTATTCCACTGCCTATGCCTACTGTCTCTACTCTTCCCCTTCTTCATCTGATGCTGACAAAAAGGGGGAGAAGGATTCTACTGTTTAATTCGGCTGTTTATGTAACATCTAGACTTTTAGGCCTAGAAGTTCCAAAAATAGCCTAAATTAAATAGGTTACCAGACCCCTGTGAGCAGAAGTCCCAAAGATGAGAAAGGAAGTTAAAGCAGTTTCAGGGACTAAACTGCAAAGTAAAAGTTTTCAGGGGCTCGAGTATAATTAAGGTTAGAGGCTCCAGTAAAGTCTCGAAGGCCCAAAAAGAGAAAAGAGGCTAGATACAGGCCAATGGGTAAGTTAGAAACCTCAAAGAGATGGTTCTATGAGGTTAGACTTAAGCAGGGGTAAAACCATAAATTCAAAAAGTTATGACCAGCAAGGGCAAAAATGGAAGAGTGTACAGAAAATTCCAAGAAAATCCCAAAAAATGGGAAATAATATTCTAAGACTCTTCTATGAAGAGAAAAGATGAAAATACCCCTGAGGCAGCTTAAATGGAATTTATGAGGTTGTGACCGGTAAAAAGTATACCATTTGAGGTAATTATTTGAACTAGCAAGATACCTCAAAAGTGTATACAAAAATGAGGTTAAAGGGTTGAAAGGTTGTACTAATTTATAAAATTAGTCCCGCAACCAAAAGGCCAGTAGAGTGGCTTTAAGAAATTAAAGAGCCGGTTTTGCCGATAAAAGGGTATTTTAGTAAATGAATTTTATGCAAGGCTTAAAGGAAGTGTTATGGGCTAAGAAAATTCATAGATACTCTCTAAAATTAAAGAGAATTTATGGATCTGACAAAAAATAATTACAGAGGCCAGAGCACTGTAATTATAGAAAAGAAGTTAAACCCGGAGTAAAAGTGCACCGATAAAGTGTTAATCAGAGTCTTGCACTTTGCTTGGCCCACAAGTAGCCACTTGTCAAGCCTTTAATGGATGGTAATTAAAGTTTTCCAAGTGTCAAGCTACCAATGGAGAGGATCTTGACTTTGGAATTTAATTACATTATGATTTAAGTTAATTAAGAGAGATGATTAAGATTAAGTAGGCTAATGACACTTGGCATAACATTAATGATGGTTGGTGGGATATTTTGTACACATTAATGAGCTCATCTCTCCCCTAAATCAGATGGGAATTTCGTGCAAGGCATGAAGAGAGGGAAAAAGAGAGAGTTTTGAGGGAAAACCAAAAGAAAGGCATCAACTTTGGTCATACAATCAAGGTTCAAGGTGAGTTCTTGGCTCTAGATGTGTTCTTGCCTTGGTTTCTTTCTCTTTTATGGTTGAAAATATGTCTTCTCTCCCTTTTGATGGCTGGTCAAAATGGTTGATGAGTGGGGAAGGGAGTTTGGTTGTTAGATCTTGCTAGAACAACTCAAAGTATGGTAGATCCAAGTGGATCTATGTGAAAATTGGAAGAATTACGTGCTGATTTGATGGCTTTTTCGAATTAGTTACTGTTCATATCTGGTTCTAAAATTTGGCATGCTTAAAGTACACTCTATGATCTTTAAATCCATGGGTAGAACACTTTATTTGGATATGTGTACGATTTATGGTGATTTTTCAAAGTTAGGGTTTGAAATCTGGAAACAGTGTTAAGCTTTTGGAAGGGTGTCGATTCCGTACAATTCTGGTACTGTTCAGCGTAGAATTGGTTCCTGAAACTATTTTTTCGTTAAATTTAACTTAGTTAGCTTTCAGTGAGACTTGGAATCACTCAATTTGGAGTTTTCTAGATTTAATTATGAATTTTCAAAGTTGAGCAAAAATTCTGGAGATTCTGCGTGAACAGTACCCGCGAACCAAAATTTCCAGATTTGATATTCTTGAATCTAAAGCCATCTAAAGTGGTCCTAATTGATAGGAAATAGATCATAAGGATGTAAAATGATAAGATTTATATTAGAAAAGTTAGAAAGAAAACCCTAAGACTAAGAGAAAGGGGTTGAGGTTCAAGAAAGCTAGTCTTGAACTTTATGTAATCTAATGGTCCTAATGGATTGTGTCATCATTATGGTTATGTTTAGGACCTTTGAAACATCCAAGAGGATGTTTAGTGATGTTGACCGAATGCCCACATGGTTGGAAAGTCAAGGGAGTCAAAGGAAAAGTAAGAGGAGAGCTTGAGGTGCAAGGTAGTGAACTTACCCTTTATGTGCTTGACATGGTATGCTTATGTGTTGGTTTGTATTTGTTGTTTGAATGATGTTGTGATATGATGATTGTTGCTGGAAATGCTGTTTTTAATATGTTCCCATGGCCATGCATTTGTATACCAAGCATATAGCATGATGGCATGTCACTAGTTAACTTAAATTTATGAAAAACGTCATACCATACACTAGCATCCATCTTGTGCATGTATGTGGTAATGTTTGCTACTGAGATTCTCCCGAATCTCACCCCCTCCCTAACCAACCATTTAGGTCAAATCAATGATGGGCACTAAGGGCATGAGAAGCAAGGAGAAGTGGAGAATTATTAATGCTAATGATTGATGTTATTATTCAATGTATAATTCTCATATGTTGTAAGTTATGTTATGAATGCCATCAATTCAATGTATGTGCTTAGGATGTTTATGGCATGAATGAAAGTATATGAGCATGAATGGGAAAAAGTAAGCTCATGTTAGGTATGCCAAAGAAATAAAAAGAATTAAAGTAAAGAGATATTAAGGGATAAAACGTAGGTCTTGAAGTAGTTAATTTCAAGCTTCAGTTCGACCTATCATATGAATGAGTTAAGCTACAGAATTTGGTACACTTATAATGCATATCCCAAGCTTTAAAATGAGTGGTAAATCACATCATTTGGGTGTGTATACAATGAGATATGAATTTTTGAAGTTAAGGCGCAGAATCTGAAAAGTCCAGATTTTACCAAATGAATAGTAATTTTAATCCAATAAATTGTACGTTTTCAGTGAGGATGAGTTCAGTTGAATATTTTTCCCTTAAAGAGCATTGAAAGAGCTTTCCGTAGAATTTTGGAACACCTCCATACGATATTTCTAGAATTAGTTATGATTTTTCAAAGTTAGACCTGTAATCTGAAAACTGGACAGTGAACAGTAATATTCCGAAAATTAACGTCCAAATTGAAATTTTTAAGTTTAAGACCATCCAAAGTGGTCTGGAATGGTTCTAAATGAATGCTAAGGTATTATATAAGTAAGGTGTGACAGTTTAAGTCTCTTTTATTCAGTTTCTGTTATGTATGTTAGTTTCTCACAGTTGTGTAATTTGTTGACAGCTCACGTTTATCAGTTAAAGTTTCTTTTATGTTGCCTTTCTATCTCACTTTGATTTGTCAAGTATCTTTGCTGATTTGATTTTACTGTTATCTGATGCTACATAATTAATATTCCTCACCTATGTTTTGTCATCATCAAAAAGGGGGAGAATGTTAAGATTAAGGTTTTGATGATAACAAAGTAAGTAATAAGGGTTTCAGTATGTTGATCGATCATCTGATCGATCAAGGACTTATCGATAAGCTGATAGATAATATCTCTGAACAATCAAGTAACTTAGCAGGAACTTTGATCGATAACTTGTTAGATAATGTGTTGATCGATCAATTGATCGATCATTGTTAACTTAGTTATGTATGAAAGTTTGGAGTAAATTATCGATCACTTGATCAATAATCAGGATGATCGAACATCAGTCAGATAGAGGGATACAAATCTGATAGGCATTTATTGATCACATGATCAATAAACAGATTATCGATGAGAAGACAGATAAATGGTAATGCGCTCTACTCATTCTATGTTTTGCTTTAACCACCATTTATCGATCAGTCATTTATCGACAATATGATCGAACATTACTTCATAACCCTCTCTACATGCAGGTGCTTATCTAAGCAAATTATCGATCACATTATTGACCATCGGTACATTGCTCTTAAATCATGGTTCTTCGATCACCTGATCGATAATCAAATTATCAATAAGATGATCGATCACAGCACTTCATGTTTGCCTTGTTTTTCACATAACATGATCGATAAATTAGTTCCTTAACTTTACAGGATTAAATCTCTGTGTTCTTCTTTATCGATCACTTGATCAATCATTCATTAATCGATCACCTATTTGATTAACCTACATAGCCTGTGTTTTCACTGAATATACTTTTACTTATTGTTTATCGATAAGGTTATCCATAATTTATTTATCAATAATGTGTTCAAAAATTATTGCTTTAAATTCTGTTCTATAATACTTTATTTATCAATAACCTGATCGATCAACAAGTGTTCGATCACTTGTTCGATCATGGAGTGATTTCAGT
Organism: Neltuma alba; assembly: GCF_004799145.2. NCBI lineage: Eukaryota > Viridiplantae > Streptophyta > Magnoliopsida > Fabales > Fabaceae > Neltuma > Neltuma alba. Next base: position 49,799 of record NW_021632006.1, on the reverse strand, counting down.
TTAAACTTCAACCAGTCACGATGTTTCTCAAAATTTATCATCTATTTCATTCGAGCTTTTCTCAGCCTTCATGTTTGTCCTAATTCTCTATTTAAAGAGATTCAAAATCAAAAGTGACCTTGATCTTCTTTTTCTCTACATACCAGTACGATGTCACTGTTTCCTTTTATTGATCGCTTGATTGATAAATCATTAATCCATCACTTAATCGATAAACTTAGTTATCTGTTTCAAAAGCTCTTACTCTGAATAATCGATAACCTGATCGATCAACCGGTAATCGATCAGTACTTTGATCAAGCATGTCTAGTTATTGCTCAACACATTTAACAACTGATTGATTCTACTTATAAACTATGAATGTTCATTTTATCATTTGTTCGGTTCTGCTTTAAATCTTACTCTGTAAAGAAAAAATTATTGAATTAATGTATTATTGCAGATTACAAAGAAGAAAACCTAACGGCTCACCAACGGTTATCTAAGTAGCCTGTAACCTACCTTGTTAGAAGCATTAATGGCAGAAACCGTTGCAACTAGGAAAACACGCAACTGGACTCTTAATGGCTAGAAGCTCTTTCGTCTAACAGTTACTGATAAGTCTCATTATTTGCATACATTTCTAGCCCTAAACTCATGCTTTTGCCATCTATATTTGCATGCTCTGGGCATAATTAGCTTCCATTGTGCATAAGAGTTGGTGAGAGGAATTGTGAGGTTTTGCAGGTGTTTTTACATGTTTTTATATGATTTTATATATGTGTACTTTTGATCCTTGCTTTGGTGTGAATTTCAGGGAGTTTCAGTTCTGTTTGAGGCGCCACGACGGATTTGGGAAGGCGCCATGGCGGATTGCCAAGGGGACTCCCGGTAAAAAGCGCCGCGGAGGATGGACAGAGGCGCCACAGCGGATTGGTATTTACATGAAGCTCAGGATCACTAATCAAAACGGCACCGTACAGGCCAGGCGCCGTGGCGGATAAACGAAGGTGTTGGAAATTGTGCCCTAGTGGCCAATCATTGTGTTATGAACATTGTTGATTTATGAATTTCTTAATTATGTTATCATATTATTTGCACGTTTACTATGATGACTATCCTTGGATAACTCATGATTTATCCTAAATGTCCCTGGTCGGTCATCTATGTGGGAGCAGAGATGAAATAAGACCAGTATGACTTTGAAGATATATAGAGATATAAATCAAAGTCATAGGCACACGTAAGAGTACAAGGTGTTGGACCGACCCGCTATGAGAGAGCTGCATGGGTTAAGTCATAAGCTTCTCTCATATACAAACCATGTCACTGTGCCCTTTGACCTGAGATCATCATGGATTCCTGCATAAGAAACGCTCAGCTTTGACCTAGTCAAAAGTCACTTTTGACCGAGTGATCATAAAGACTATGTTCAGGCTTAGTGGTTTTTCATGCGGAGGAATGTGAATGGTCAAGAAGGAATTTGTCCCTCACATTCGTAGAGAGATATTACTAGGCCCCTCGATGAGTGAGTCTGAGAAATGTATGGCCATACTATAATGGAAAGGTAGTTCCGTTTCTATACTCAGACTACTCAGGGATCGAGAAAGTAATAGTCATGAATAGGAGGATGACGTTCTCCATGCCTCATCCATGACCAAAATGTCATGTGACAAAAAGGACGTGATATGGTTGTATGAAAGGATACCTCGTTCAGTGATCCTCATATGATTTGGGTAGTCGTGATGTCTTGCTAGAGACCGCTTACGACTTGTGAGTCATTATAGTTAATGGCCCACTGCCAACTTCATATGGGCCTACAGGGTCACACACAAAATAGCCCAACACGAGCTATGATGTCCAGATTCATTGAATCTAAGATATGTCCAGATTCAATGAATAATATAGGGTGGACGTATATATATATATATATATAAATTCGTGTATATATATAATATATAAATATAAGAGATATTAATTGTTGGATTTAATTTATAAGGATAAATTAGATCTATATAAATTAATTCCGTCATATCTTTATTTTTGAATTAAATAAATAGGTGAATTAAATCTGTGAGACGGATTTAATATAAACCATATTTATTTAATTGTTCTCTTATCTGATTAGGTAATATTTGATATTGTATTAATTTCAGAATTAATTTAGGATTAATTTTGAAATTAAATATCATTCATAATACCTATAGCATCCTATATATTTGATATGAGGAGCTAGGGTTTTAAGAGTGAGAGTGAAAACACTAGCAGATGAGAGACAGCCAAAACTAGAGAAGGGAGGACAGTTTCTTTGAAAATAAACCCTAGACGGACTAAAGGCGCTAGCACGTTGTTCGTGATTGGAGAGCTATTCGTGTGGATACCGGTAGAGGAAGCCGACCGGAGTTTTCGACTTCGAGCGATAAAAGAGGCGAGCAAAGGCATCCTGAACAGCGGAATCCCCGAGTCACCAAGAAACCGAATATCAAAGGTAATGCTTCTTACTACTTGACTTAAACACAATCGGTAGATCCGGGCAAGGGATTGAAGATTTTAAAGTTTATTCCGTTGCGCGTCTTTCAATTCCCTTCAGAAGGCGCCGCGGCGGATAACGAAAAATTCCAGATTTAAATGCAGAGTTGCGCACTTCAACTGGCAGACAAGATTTCAGTTCCTCATTCATCTCCAGACGTGACTTTCTTGTTCTCTTTGCCTTCTCTCAATTCTTTCTTCCATTTTCATCCAAATTCATCAATTTCCACCGATCAACCATGAATCTTTCATCAATTCTTGCTGTTTCTACCCTAATCCAGAGTATGAGTAGCTGAATTTCCAAGTTTTCCTAGCAATGAAGCTGACTTGAGTTCATAGAGCTGAACAGGGAGTCATTTCAAATCTATTTTCCACTTTCTATTCTAAGGTTCATTTGTTTCAGTTGAACAATTGTGATTAGAATGAAGGTTGAGTGATTAGATTTATGTTTCTTGGAATTTAGATTTGATTGAACATTCAGATGTGAGTTGTGTCCTTTAATTTAGTTGAATAGAGGATTCTCTGTTGATTTGTAAATCTAATTCGTTTTTACTTGGATTGTTGTTCTGTAAATCTGAATTTTGGTTGAATAAATTGATGAGTCACAGTTGTGATCATCCTTAGAGAATTGCAACTTACTTCTCAAGTGTTCTTGTCAATTGATTTTCCTTCTCACAGACCAAGACAATGAATCTAGTAAGATAATTGTTTCTGATCTGTGTTAAGAGAGATTTGAGCAGTAGCTGAATCTCTCCATTTAATTGACATTAAGAGACTCCAAATTATAAGATTGAACAAGGAAGGTTGGATAAATTGCTAGGGGAACTACTATCTCTTATCTGAATCTTCTTTTGCATTTTACCTTTCATTAGATTTGTTTCTTGTTTCAATTTCTGTTTTCTAAAACTCAAGCTTTCATCTTGGTAATTTGATAATTAAAAGTGAATTGATAAGAATTGAAATACAACTTAAGGCTCCTTGAGAAGAATGACCTAGGTAGTGCCTCACTTGCTGCATTTCCCTAGTAAAACTTTGATTACCTAGCAATAAGGTTTATCAAATTGGCGCTGTTGCCGGGGAGCCTTACTTGTTGAGGTTTTCAGAAATTCATTGGTTTGCCAAAAAAAAAATATTTGAAAACCCAAAACTTCATAAAAAGTAGTTTTAGTGTTTTTGAGTTGTGTTTGTATTTTCACTCTTGTGCTTTGTTGTTGAGTTGTTTCCCTTATTGCTGTGTTCCAAATTCATTCCATAGGTTGTCAAGGAGTTAACACAATTTGGTCAGCTGTGAATTGTTTGAATCCTTGCTGTAGCAACCTTTTTCCTTTTAATTGTTCTTCCACTAAATCTAATGATGGTTGATTGTTTTTATGCTTTTGAGATTTTTTTTCTTGTTGAAAAATTAATACCATTGTGTTAAGGGTTCAATTTGTAGGAGTGAAGGTGTGAACAGTGTCAGAAGCTGCTGCAGAATTCGTCCATCTAGTTTATCAGTATCAGGCGCCGCAGCGCCTTTCACAGTATCAATTCTGCAACAAGCGCCACGGCGGATTTCACCAAAGGCCGTAGCGCCTGTCCAATTTCAGCTCGGCACTCGTCTCTGTAATAGAGGCCGCGGCGGATCTGAGAAAGTGCTGCGGCAGATTTACAGGATCCCCTCTTAACTTTTTGTCTTTTCTCTGATTTCTTTCTTTTGTCTAATTGCTTTTTCACATTTACTTTATTAGTCTATTCTCTTGTTCTTTAGTTGCATGTCCCAGGATAAGGCTCTTATACCTCTTGATTGGGAAATCAATAGAACTCTTAGGAAAATCAAGCAAAACCAAACAAATAGTTGAGTCTAGTAAGCAACCTATAGTGAGTGACTCTCTTCCTCAAGTTGAATCTTGTTCTTCCTCAGAATCTAAACCTACTTTAGGAGGGTTTATAGACAATCATTTTATGATGGATCAAAATAATAACAATGCTCAAACTGAGAGAGGTGATGCTGCAAATAGACCTCAAAATGAAAGGCAAGCTGAAAATGTTCTCCATAATACTAATCTTCAATTGAATAGAGATGAGGAGAATAGGAGCATTAGAGAAATTAATAACTCAAGTGTGAACTGTGATCCATGTGGTTTTTATAACTTTGAAGCTAATTTTGAACTTAAGGGTACCTTGATTAATACCTTACCAAGATTCCTTGGTCTCGCAGGGGATGATCCATATAGACACCTTCAAAACATGCATGTGGTTTGTTCCTTTATGAAGCCCCATGGTGCTCAATTGGAAGATGTGCTAAGGAGAGCTTTCCACTTCACATTAGAAGGAAATGCCAAAGAATGGTTGCAAAGTCTACCTCAACACTTCACAACACTTACATGGGAACAACTAAAGAAGGCCTTTTTAGAGAAGTACTTTCCTGCATCAAGGACTTCTAAATTAAGGAAGGCTATCTATGGAGTTCAACAAGATAGTAGAGAAACCTTGTATGAGTATTGGACAAGATTTCTAGCCATGCTTTCTAAATGTCCAAATCATCAAATCAACAAGTCCAATCTAGTCCAATATTTCTATGAGGGCTTGCTATCTCATTACAAGAACACAATAGATGTTGCAGCCCATGGTTCACTGTTTGATTTGACTCTTCACAATGCTTGGGAATTATTAGAGAAGATGGCTAACAACAATCAACAATTCAGTAAGGGATAACCAATTGTTAATGAAATTTTGAGGTCAAATCCTACTAACTTTGACTCTCAAATTGCTGCCTTGTCAGAGAAGATGGACAAGAGAATGACTAGGATGGAGCAACTCTTGTCAAGTAAATAATGTGGTGCTATGGGAACATCTCAAGCCTTGATAGCTCCCTCTTGTGACTCCTGTGGTTCCATGATGCATTGGACTGAATCTTGCCCTTCTCAATTTGAAGAAGTGTCAGCCATGTATCAACAAAGATCCAGTCAATATCAGCAAAGGAACCCTTTCTCCAACACTTATAATGAAGGATGGAAGGATCATCCCAATTTTAGATGGGGAGGAGGAGAGAACAACAAGGAAAGGTTCATGCAAAACAAGTTCCAGCAACGTCAACATTCAGAACAAGCTATGGTTCCTTCCCAAGCTACTCAAGAAATTGGTAATTCAAGGAATGATGACATGTCCCTCTTGTTGAAAAGCATGAACAGTATGAATGCTAATCTTAGTGCTATGGCATCTCAAATGGACAGAATTGATAAGCATACCACTGCATCTGATGCAGGAATGGCTGCCATAGAGATTAGGGTTGAACAATGGGAGACTAAGACTTCAAACTTGGCTAACTTTGTTACCCAAATTTCAGATAATTTCAACAGTTTCCAAGCAAAAGCAAGTGGAGCTTTACCTTCCAATACTGTGATTAATCCCAAGTCATTGAATGCCATAAATTTGAGAAGTGGAAGAAAGGTGACTTTCAATGAGAATGATGAAGAATCTGACTTTGAGGAGGATCATTACACTAAAGGGAACCTTGTCCAGAAAAAGAAATCACCAAGGGTAGAATCTGAGAGCTTAAGAGAGAAGCAACTTCTGCAAGGAAGAAAAGAAGCTGGAATTAGAGGTGTAACTACTGAAGGTTGCACAACTCAAATAGGCCCTTCAACCCAGGATGATAAAGGAGTTCATGAAGCACCATTAGGAGAGAACTTGGAGCAATCTTCTTCAAGGATTTCAGAGCCTAACCAGGACAAAGAAAAGATGGAGCAAGATAAAGTTGAAGATTCTCATATGAACAACAAACCGGAAAGTCAAGGTAAGGAGGTAAGCTTGAAAGATCTACCTTTCCCTAGAGCTTTTATGTTTGGGCAAAAAGTTGCAAAAGAAAAACAAAATAAAGAAGTATTAGATTTCTTTAGTAAAGTAGAAATTAATATTCCTTTACTAGATTTGCTGAAGAAAGTGCCTGAATATGCGAAATTCTTGAAAGACATTTGCACTAATAAAAGAAAGTTTAAAACTAATGAATTGGTGCAAGTTGGCCCTAATGTTTCAGCCCTTTTTAAAGCTCAATTACCTGTGAAATGCCAAGATCCAGGAGCTTTCTCCATTCCTTATCAAATTGGTAAGTTTCATATCTCTAAAGCTTTGCTAGATTTGGGTGCTGCTATTAATGTGATGCCAAGTTCTGTTTATTATGCTTTGGGAGTTGAAATCATGAAACCTATAAGTGTCTTAGTGCAACTAGCTGATAAGTCTATTAGGAATCCCAAGGGAATCTTAGAAGACATTTTGGTTCAAGTAAAAGACCTTGTATTTCCTGTTGATTTTTATGTGCTAGATATGACTAATGAGGCCATAAGTGAAAGCACATTAATTTTGGGTAGACCATTTCTAAGAACTGCCAATACCATGATTTGCATAAAAGATGGAATTATAAAAATGGAATTTGGTGGTCAAGAAATTCAATTTAATATGTATGAGATGATGAAACATCCACATGAGGATTATTCTTTGTTGGGGCTTAATATGATTGATTTGTCACTTGAAAATGAGTGTGAATCTATTTTTGAGCATGATAGCAATGATGATACTGAAGATTCTTTCGTTTCTTTCTCTTCCATATATTCTCCTTCATCTTCTTTTTCTTCACACCTTGATGATGTGCCTAGCATTGATTCTAAAATTGATGGCTAGCTTTCCACTTAGAGTGAGTTGTCTTCAGTTTCATCCATTAAGTCTTCCATTGATGTTAATTCCACACTGTCAAGTGATGAACAACTTGCAAGAAGATTACTTGTAGATTTCTCAACAGCACAAGAGAGTGAATCAACTCCTATACAAGAAGGGGAAGGTGAAAGGCACAAGAATCATGATTGCAAGACTAGCCCAACTCTCATGGACGAACCCCCATTCAAGGAGCATGGAGCTGAACCTTCTGAACAACAGGATTTGTCTTTAAATTCTTATCATATTTTATATTCCAGTCCTGTTTACAAGTCACTTAATCTTAATTTCTTTAACTATGTAGAACTGGAATACTTCTTGGAAATCATGCGAAGTGCAACTGCTCTCAAACCTAGGAAATTAAGCATGACACCAACCAAATTTGCCGAAATATGCAGCATAGGGAGTGCACTTTTGCAATCTATTTTTACTTGTGAAATTGGAATTCCTCAAGATTATTCTACATCTAACTTTGAGTTTTCACATGGATCTACAAATGTTTTAAATGCATTGTTGCAGGGACCAATCAAGGAGCGTTACTCACATGAGGATGAATGTACAACTGCAATTTTTGGTATTGAAGCTTTGAAGCAATCTGAAAATAATTGCACTACCTTGGAGCTCAAGAAACTGATACCCTCAGTAGTTCAACCTCCTGAATTGGAGCTTAAACCCTTGCCTTCAACACTGAAATATGCATTTTTAGCTAAAAATGAAAGACTACCGGTGATAATCTCTAACTCTTTGACTGATCTTGAAGAGTCTCAATTACTTGCTATTTTGAAGAGGTATAAAAGTGCAATCGGGTGGTCTTTAGCAGATATTCCTGGTATTAATGCTTCAATTTGCACTCATAGAATATTGTTAAATGACAATGCAAAGCCCATAAGGCAACCTCAAAGAAGACTTAATCCACTCATACTTGATGTTGTTAAAAAGGAAGTAACAAAGCTGCTTAGTGCTGGTATCATATACCCTATTTCAGATAGTGAGTGGGTAAGTCCAGTTCAGGTTGTTCCTAAGAAAAGTGGGATCACTGTGGTTAGGAATGAGAAAAATGAATTAATCCCTACTAGAATCCAAAATTCTTGGCATGTTTGCATTGATTATAGGAAGCTTAATGATTCTATAAGAAAAGATCATTTTCCCCTACCCTTTATAGATCAAATGCTTGAAAGATTAGCTTGTAAATCTCACTACTGTTTCCTTGATGGTTTTAGTGGCTATTTTCAGGTTCCCATTGCACCTCAAGATCAAGAGAAGACTACATTCACTTGTCCTTTTGGCACATTTGCATATAGAAGAATGCCATTTGGACTTTGCAATGCACCGGGCACATTCCAAAGGTGTATGCTATCCATCTTTAGTGATTTGCTAGAGAATGGGATTGAGGTGTTTATGGATGACTTTACCATCTATGGAAATAATTTTGATGAATGCTTAGTGAACTTGGAAAAAGCTCTATCCAAATGTGTTGAAAAGGACCTTATCCTGAATTTTGAAAAATGTCACTTTATGGTCCAACAAGGAATAGTTCTAGGTCACCTAATTTCTGAAAAGGGAATAGAGGTAGACAAGGTAAGAGTTGAAGTAATTTCATCTTTACCCTATCCAACAAATCTTAAGGAGCTTAGATCTTTCCTAGGCCATGCTGGATTTTATAGAAGATTCATAAAAGATTTTAGTAAAGTGACTTTTCCAATGTCCAAATTACTGCAAAAAGATGCTTCCTTTGATTTCACTGATGAGTGTAAAATGTCTTTTAATGAGATTAAATCCAGATTGACTTCTCCACCTATTTTGACTTGCCCTAATTGGAATTTACCATTTGAATTGTGTTGTGATGCCTCTAACAATGCAGTGGGTGCAGTTTTGGGACAAAAGGATGGTAAGGTTTCTAAAGTTATTGCTTATGCTTCAAAGACACTAGATAAGGCTCAAACTAATTACACAACTACTGAAAAGGAGCTCTTTTCTATTGTTTTCGCATTAGACAAGTTTAGACCTTATCTAATTAACTCTAAAGTTACTGTTTTCACTGATCATTCTGCTGTTAAGTATCTTTTCAGCAAGCCACAATCCAAACCGAGGCTCTTAAGGTGGATGTTGTTGATCCAAGAATTTGATATTGATATCAAAGACAAGCCTGGAGCAGAAAATGTGGTGGCTAACCATCTAAGTCGCTTACCAGAAACTACAAGGGGAGTAATTGATTCAGATTTTGTTTGTGATGAGTTTAAGGATTGTTCTGTTTCTGCATTGTCTCTCATGGAACCTTGGTATTGTCACATTGTCAACTTTTTAGTTGCTGGTCTAATTCCTCCTTCATTGTCTCATTTTCAGATGCAAAAGATTAAGAGTGAGTCTAAACACTATATTTGGGGCCCTCCAATCCTTTGGAAGGTATGCAACGACCAAATCATCCGAAGATGTGTACTAAATGAGGAATTTCAAGACATCCTGCATGCTTGCCACTCTCAAACTTGTGGAGGTCATTTTAGTGCTAACAAGACTGCAAGAAAAATATTGGAAGTGGTTTGTATTGGCCATCACTCTTTAAAGACTCTTATGAGTATTGCAAGAATTGTGATATTTGTCAAAGATTTGGTAGCCTAACTAAGAAACATGAATTACCCCAACACCCAATGCTTTTCTGTGAGGTGTTTGAAGTTTGGGGTATTGATTTTATGGGCCCCTTTCTTCCTTCTTTGGGTTTTACATACATTCTTCTTGCAGTTGATTACCTTTCACGATGGGTAGAGGCCATAGCAACCAAAAAGAATGATGCTGCCACTGTTTCAAAATTTCTGAAAAATAACATCTTTTCTAGATTTGGCATTCCTAGAGCAGTAGTTAGTGATAATGGCACTCATTTTTGTAATAAATTACTACAAGGGTTATTCACTAAGTATGGTGTGACACATAAGACATCCACACCTTATCATCCCCAAAGTAATGGGCAGGCTGAAAATGCAAATAGAGAAATCAAGAAGGTGTTGGAACGAATAGTTAAACCATCTAGGAAGGATTGGAGGGCCAGATTAGATGATGCTTTGTGGGCATATAGAACTGCATTTAAAACCCCAATAGGCATGTCTCCTTATAGATTGGTTTATGGTAAGATGTGTCACCTACCGGTTGAGATTGAACATAAGTCTCTTTGGGCTGTAAAAGCATGTAACCTTGATTTTGATTCTGCTGGCATGGAAAGATTATTGCAATTACAGGAACTTGAGGAGTTGAGACTTGAAGCATATGAGAATTCCAGGTTCTACAAGGAGAAGACGAAGATGATTCATGACAAGCAAATCCTAAGGAAGACTTTCAAGGTTGGAGATAAAGTGTTGCTGTATAAGGCACGATTCACATTTAAACCTGGGAAGTTGAGCACTAGATGGGAAGGACCATACTTGGTCACTAAAGTGCACAAGTTTGGCATGATAGAGTTGCTAGATGAGAAGAGCGGCAAGACTATTAAGGTCAATGGCCACCTGCTCAAAATCTATAAGGAAAATTTTGACCCACCATAATCTCAAGTTGTCCCCTTCCTTACATACCTTAGTCTGTGATTATTTGATTATTTTCATTCTTGAACTCCATTTTTGAACAAGTGTGGGGGGGGACATAAATAGTAGCAAGTGTAGGTTATTTTTAGTTTGTTTTTGAGTATTTTGTTCTTTCTTTCCATTCCTTCCTTGCCCATTTTTCCTTGCTATCTTTTGTTCAAATGTGCATTGAGGGGAATGCAAGGATCAAGTGTGGGGGAGTGAATGTTGTGTTTTTGGTGTGTTTTGTGTCTTTTGTAAAACCTCAGTTTTTCAACAACTTTTTGAAGGTTTAAGCTTGCTTCAGGAATTCTAATGTTACATTTATGACTGATTTGATTTGGAAATTAATATCTTGAAGTGAAATTTTCTAATGCATAGAGATTAAGCATGATGTGTTCTTTAGCTGAAGTGAATGAATATGGAAGACAAAGCCTAGTTGGAAGGATTCTTTGAGCCTTTATATTCATTTCTGGTGTGTGCATTCACTTATTTCTTATGCTCTCTAGAACTTGTCTTAGTTCTTAATCAAGACCACATGCAACATTAGTACTCTTGAACATGATTGAGGCATTCATTCAAATTAGCTACTTAGACCAAATGGCTAAACCCTACACGATTTATCCCTTGTTACCCATTTGAGCCTTTTAGCTGAATTTCTCCATTCATTTCACTCTCATTATAAAACTTCTTTCCTACAAGGATGCATATTTCATTTCATTCATTCTTTTCAGAATTCACTAGCATTTTGATGAATTCAATTGATGGATTGATATGAGGAGATGCATACTTGAGCTTTAAAAAAAAAAAAAAAAGAAGAAACATACGAATGTAAAAGGAAAAAAAAAAAAAAAAAAAGAAAAAGAATAGAAAAGTTGAAAATAAATGAAAAAAAGCCAGAAAGGAAAAGAAAGTGGGAATAAAAGCACCTTTGTAGCTTAAGAATTCAAGATCAAGAAATCAAACCTTAAATTGAACATTACTAATGCTATTGAATTCTACACATTGATTCACATATTAACTCCATCCTCATATGCATTCTTGTGCATTTCTTCCCTACCTTTACATTACAAGCCACAAAAGTCCTCTTGATTCTTGAGTACTTATGTATTTGAGTGGTGGAAAGGTAGAGCTATTACAAGCATATGGTAGAGCATTTGAATAAGTGAATTGAGTGAAAGAACCTTTAACACTTGTGAGTTAAGTGGTATACTAATTCCCTTATGTGGTCTTCTATATCTTATTCACTTAGATTAAATTACATATCATTGCTTGATTTCTTTGCATTAGAATGTTCCATGGATGGATGTTGGTTGAAGAATCATTGTTGGTTGCAGTTGTAACCTGAACTTTTGAGCTTGCTTATTCCTTTCTCTCATCCTTCTCTTTCACAATATGTTTAGACCTGATTTGCCCAGGAGGGCAAAAGCTAAGTGTGGGGGAATTGATAAGTCTCATTATTTGCATACATTTCTAGCCCTAAACTCATGCTTTTGCCATCTATATTTGCATACTCTGGGCATAATTAGCTTCCATTGTGCATAAGAGTTAGTGAGAGGAATTGTGAGGTTTTGCAGGTGTTTTTACATGTTTTTATATGATTTTATATGTGTGTACTTTTGATCCCTGCTTTGGTGTGAATTTCAGGGAGTTTCAGTTCTGTTTGAGGCGCCACGACGGATTTGGGAAGGCGCCACGGCGGATTGCCAAGGGGACTCTCGGTAAAAAGCGCCGCGACGGATGGACAGAGGCGCCACGGCGGATTGGTATTTACATGAAGCTCAAGATCACTAATCAAAACGGCACCGTACAGGCCAGGCGCCGCGGCGGATGGACGAAGGCGCTGCGACGGATGATGAAAAATTCCAGATTTAAATGCAGAGTTGCGCACTTCAACTAGCAGACAAGATTTCAGTTCCTCATTCATCTCCAAACGCGACTTTCTTGTTCTCTCTGCCTTTTCTCAATTCTTTCTTCCATTTTCATCCAAATTCATCAATTTCCACTGATCAACCATGAATCTTTCATCAATACTTGCTGTTTCTACCCTAATCCAGAGTATGAGTAGCTGAATTTCTAAGTTTTCCTAGCAATGAAGCTGACCTGAGTTCATAGAGCTGAATAGGGAGTCATTTCAGATCTATTTTCCATTTTCTATTCTAAGGTTCATTTGTTTCAGTTGAACAATTGTGATTAGAATGAAGGTTGAGTGATTAGATTTATGTTTCTTGGAATTTAGATTTGATTGAACATTCAGATGTGAGTTGTGTCCTTTAATTTAGTTGAATAGAGGATTCTCTGTTGATTTGTAAATCTAATTCATTTTTACTTGGATTGTTGTTTTGTAAATCTGAATTTTGGTTGAATAAATTGATGAGTCACAGTTGTGATCATCCTTAGAGCATTGCAACTTACTTCTCAAGTGTTCTTGTCAATTGATTTTCCTTCTCACAGACCAAGACAATGAATCTAGTAAGATAATTGTTTCTGATCTGTGTTAAGAGAGATTTGAGTAGTAGCTGAATCTATCCATTTAATTGACATTAAGAGACTCCAAATTATAAGATTGAACAAGGAAGGTTGGATAAATTGCTAGGGGAACTACTATCTCTTATCTGAATCTTCTTTTGCATTTTACCTTTCATTAGATTTGTTTCTTGTTTCAATTTTTGTTTTCTAAAACTCAAGCTTTCATCTTGGTAATTTGATAATTAAAAGTGAATTGTTAAGAATTGAAATACAACTTAAGGCTCCTTGAGAAGAATGACCTAGGTAGTGCCTCACTTGCTGCATTTCCCTAGTAAAACTTTGATTACCTAGCGACAAGGTTTATCAGTTACTAAACTACCTCAACTATAAAGGCGCGAAGAAGCATTAAATGAATAGATTGAATACGCGAGCTACCCTTTATTTATCATTTACTGTTACATTCAATACTCTGTTCTTTCATATACCGAGCTTCAGTGATTATCATTTATTCACCTTGTAAGAGAGGTTGTATCCATTATTATTAATCATGTTTTGTGTGAAACTCTTGAGTGGGATTGTAACCTTACGAGTAGTAAGGTGGAGTGATTAATAGTATCAATTATTGTACTGCGACACCAAGAGCCCGATCAATCTTGGAACATAGTGGAATATTCAGAGGTGTTCTGAGGACTGGATGTAGGTCAAGTAGTTGAGACCGAACCAGTATAAATTTTGTGTCCACTTTTCTACGGTGAAATATCTCTAACTCACACTCTCTGTTTCTGTTAGTTCATTGTTTTAGTTTCACAAAATTTTTATAACTTACCCAATTCACCCCCTCTTGGGTGAGACTATTACTAACAGCTAGGATTTCATTAAAATCTCACCCTCGCAAAATAATCCAACATTTTAGGGGCCTAAGTCATCCAAGGGGAAGCTGTAGATTCAAGGGTGATTATGGTGTTAAACCATAAAAATCAGTTGACTTTTGGTTATGTATACTTATGAATGTTGTGATGCTGTAACCATAAGTAAGCTGTCGACTTGGAGTAGCATTTTGATGGCGAATTTTATCACAAAATTTGGTATGCTTAAAGATCATATCCTGGGCTTCAATTTGATAGGTAGCATGTTAAAGATGGACAACCACGCAATTTTTGGTGAATTTTCAAAGTTAAGGTTCAAAATCTGAAAAAAGGGTTTTTACCAAAATGACAGTGGTCACTTTCCTAAAAGCTTGACACTTTTTCATAAGGAACTGGTCCAAACGATTATCTTTTCTTGAAAGGGCTTTCAAATAGCTTTCCATAGAATTTTAAACCACTCCATTTCAATTTTTTTAGATTAAGTTATGATTTTTTGAAGTTAGGCTAGAAATCTGGAATTTACCAAATGAACAGTGAATTTTCGAAAAGTAACATCCTAAATGAGATTTTTGAGCTTAAGACCATCCAATATGGTCTAAAATTATTCAAATTAAACTCTAAGTCATTTTAGTAGTAAGGTGTAACATCCAGACACCCCCACTTTCGTCTCCTAGGATTCTTCAAGGGTTCTTGAGGTTCTCCTATTGATTCCTACCTATTTTCACTCCCTTTCCACCTCATTCCATCACTTTTCTGCATCATCCATCATCCATCTTCATCTGTTATGGCTGGTACTATGATTTCAGAGCTTAGAGGAGCTATATCTGAAGTCATGAGAGGCTAGAACGTTTTGCTCTAAGGAGTTTTGATGAGGGCTTGAGCTTAGGACTTAATTTGGGGAGTTTCTTTCATCTTTTCCATTACTTTAATAGCATTTCAGTTGTTCTTAGTTAGAATTTTTGTGTTGTTGTTAAAGTTGAACTTCAATGTTATAATCCTTTCATTTTGGATTGGATTTTGAGACTTTATGCTTTGATATTTACGTTATAATGAGAATTTTGCATTTAGTCTTATAAAATTGATTGGTGTTCAATCGAAATTCAGTTTTGATTAAATATGGTGCCTTACTAGCATAATTGGTTATTGTGTTCAAGTTGTTACCTACCATTGCATCAATCTTGCCAAGGATGCATTTATGAGGGTAGTTAGTTTTGTTGTGAATCTCTAGGTCAAAGGTTTCATTGACATGCTAATTTACCTAAGTTTGGAGGGTTTTCTAAACTAGCTAAGATTGGTTTTCAAGAAAACTCCCAACATATTTTGAAGTGATAAAGGCTTAATCAATTCTCCAACAGCCATTTTTATCAATTAGGTTTACAAACTATCCATTCAATTGCTTTCTTGCATTATTGTTTTAATTCACTAAAAGAAAAAGACCAAAAAGACTTTTCTACTTCATGTTTTGATTTCATTGCAACTTAATTTCACGCGGTTTTGTCACTTAGATTACATAGCAACAATTCAGGCTCCTCGAAGTGAACATGACTTAGATTGTGCCACTGTAGTGCATTCTTATCAGGAACTAAATTGTTTTTGAGAGCCCATAATGATTAAGGCTTCATCAAAGCCGCTCAGTGTAACATCCAAACTTTTGGGCCTAGAAGTACCAAAAATAGCCAAAATTGGATAGGCTACTAGACCCCTTTTGAGCAGAAGTCCCAAAGATGAGAAAAGAAGTCAAAGCAGTTTTGGGGACTAAACTGCAAAGTGAAAGTTTTTAGGGGCTCAAGTGTAATTAAAGTTAGAGGCTCCAGTAAAGTCTCGAAGGCCCAAAAAGAGAAAGGAGGCTAGATACAAGCCAAGGGGTAAGTTACAAACCTCAAAGAGAGGATTATATGAAGTTAAGTCTAAGCAGGGACTAAACTATAAATTCAAAAAGTTATGACCAGCAAGGGCAAAAATGGAAGAGTGTACAAAAAATTCCAAGAAAATCCTAGAAAATGGGAAATAATATTCTAAGACTCGTCTATGAAGAGAAAAGATGAAAATACCCCTGAGATAGCTTAAATGGAATTTATGAGGTTATGGCCAGTAAAAGGTACACTATTTGGGGTAATTATTTAAAATAGCAAGAGACCTAAAAAAATATATGTAAAAATGAGGATTAATTGGTTGAAAGGTTATACTAATTTATAAAATTAGTCCCGTAACCAAAAGGCTAGTGGAATGGCTTTAATAAATTAAAGAGCACATTATATCGATAAAAGGGTATTTGAGTAAATGATTTTTATACAAGGCTTAAAGGAAGTGTTGTGGCCTGAGAAAATTTATAGATATTCTCTAGAATAAAGGAGAATTTATGGAGTAGACAGAAGAATTTTTTGAACCCCAGAAGGCCATAAAAAAAGCCGGAGAAATATGGGCCAAGTAAATTCGGAGGAAGCTTATGAAACAAGTTTGATCCAACGGCTAGGATCTAATCTCCCATCTCCTCCACAACTTTTATGACACTTGGCATCTTCTAGAAGGTTGAGGTAAGCATGATGTAATAAGATGATGCAATGATGATGCAAAAGTCCACTTGAACTTCCAAATTTGCCCTTACCCTTTCTATTAGCCACCAAGGGCATTTTGGTCCATTCAAGCCAACCTTTTTGGCTATAAATAGAGCCTCTTCCCCTTCATATTTTCAGCCAACATTAGTTTAAGAGGGGAAACTCTACCAAAATTTAGAGAGAGAAACGTAGGGGTGAAGGCCAAGAAGAAGGAACAAAGTTCAAGCTTCAAGATCAAAGTATGTGGTGGCTGTAGCATTTGATTTGATACCTATTTCGAATTAGTTACTGTACATATCTGATTCTGAAATTTTGCATGCTTAAAGTACATTCTGTGAGCTTTAAATCCATGGGTAGAAAAATCCATTTGGATATGTGTCCGATTTATGGTGATTTTTCAAAGTTAGAGATTGAAATCTGGAAACAATGTTGAACTTTTAGAAGAGTGTCGAGTTCCGTACAATTCCGGTGCTGTTCAGCATAGAATTGGTTCCTGAAACTATTTTTCGTTCAAAATTAACTTAAGGGGATTTCATTAAGACTTGGAAACACTCAATTTTGATTTTTCTATAATTAATTATGAATTTTCAAAGTTGAGCAAAAATTCTAGAGATTCTGTGTGAACAGTACCCACGAACCAAAATTTCCAGATTTGATCTTCTTGAATCTAAGGCCCTCTAAACTTGTCCTAATTGACAAGAAATGGATCTTAAGGATGGAAAATGATAAGATTTATATTAGAAAAGTTAGAAAGAAAACCCTAAGACTAAGAGAAAGGGTTGAGGTTCAAGAAAGCTAGTCTTGAACTTTATGTAATCTCTTGGTCCTAATGGGTTGTGTGACCAATGTGATTATTTTTAGGAGCTTGAAACATCTAAGAGGATGTTTGATGATGTTGGGCGAAAGCTACCATGGTTGGAAAGTCATGGGAGTCAAAGGAAAAGTGAAAGGAAAGCTTGAGGTGCAAGGTAGTGAACTTACCTATTGTCATTGCTTGATATGGTATGCTTGTGTGTTGCCGTGTACATGTTATTTGCATGTTGTTGTGACATGTTTTAGCTACTGTAATTGCTATTCATGATGAGTAGATTATGTCTCCATGGCCATGCATCAAGAAGTTAGCTTTGAGCATGCTAGTATGTCACTAATTAACAAGAGAATAAACAAGTTGCATGTAGTGCATGAGCATCCATCTAGCATGATTAATATGGTATTATTTGCTACTGAGATTCCTCCGAATCTCACCCCCTCCCTAACCAACCATTTAGATCAATCAATGATGGGCACTAATGGCATGAGAAGCAAGGAGTAGAAGTGGAGAATTATTGATGCTAATGATTGATACTAATGTTCAATGTATAATTCTCCTATGTTATAATTATGTTGTGAATGCCATGTATTTAATTATAAAGCTTATGGCATGTATAGGAATATATGAGCATGAATGGGAAAAAGTAAGCCCATGTTAGGTATGCCAAAGAAAAAAAAAGACTTAGAGTAAAGGGATGTTAAGGGATAAAACGTAGGTCATAGAGCAGTTAGTTTCAAGCTTCAGTTTGACCTATCATATGAATGAGTTAAGCTACTAAATTTGGTACACTTATAGTACACATCCCAAGCTTTAAAATGAGTGGTGAATCACCTTATTTGGATGTGTATACGAATAGATATGAATTTTCAAAGTTAAGGCGCAGAATCTGGAAAGTCCAGATTTTACCAAACGAATAGTAATCTTAATCCAATAAACTGTACGTTTTCAATGAGGATGAGTTTAGTTGAATATTTTTCTCTTAAAGAGTATTGAAAGAGCTTTCCGTAGAATTTTAGAACACCTCCATACGATTTTTCTAGAATTAGTTATGATTTTTCAAAGTTGGACCTGTAATTTGAAAACTAGACAGTGAACAGTAATTTTCCGAAAATTAACGTCCAAATTGAAATTTTTAAGTTTAAGACCATCTAAAGTGGTTTGGAATGGTTCTAAATGACTGCTAAGGTACTATAATAGTAAGGTGTGACATTTTTGGTATCAAAGCAGAGGTTCTGGCATAGGAAGAAAAGAACAATCTGTAAGAATTTAGAAAAGCCCAGTTCAGGTTAGATCTAGTAGTGGAATACTAGCTAAGGTCCAACTAAGGTTATAGATTGGAGGTGAATGCTCTAGGAAAAATAAGTAATAAGGATCTTTGAATGAAGTTGGGATCCTCTGTTAGAAAGGTACAGATAAAATGATGATAAGAAGTTATACGCAGAGGAAGGTAGCCACTGTGTAAAGATAAAGAGACTTCCCTCTAAAGAAAAGGGGATAATGGCTCATAAGTCAGATAGAGGTACGAGTCTAAACCCTAGAAGAAAAAGGGTCAAGTGGCAACCTAAGTTAGATACAGTTACTGTAGCCTTGATACGAGGTTAAGGCAGAATGATCAAAATAATTATCTTTGATTCCTAAATAGATATAAAAAGGTAAGAAGAGCTAAAGATCACTTTCTGCCGCCAGTAATCCCCAAGGATAATGGAAACCAAAAGTGCTAATGGCCTAGAGTTGTGAGCCAGACCTTTCCTTCATTGCTTGAAAGGAAGTAGTTGACTTAGTTGGGGATTACAATGAGGCTAGGACATGGAAGTCCTTCAGGCAGCAGTTGAGGTTACGATGAACAAAGCTATGTAAAACTAGCAGAAGTAAGAGAAAGTATGTTTCGTCATGATGAACCAAAGAAAGTGGTGGCGAATAAGAATTCTGGTCATGACGAATAGAGATAGTGACTCTCAGATGCTGAGGTGGTATCTTGGCATGACTTGATGGACTATGAGGTCCCTGAGAGTAAGACTGATAGAGCTCAGAGAGAGGGTTGTAGCCACTATTTAAAAGCTATCAGATTCCCCCTCAAGAGAAAGAGTAATGATGAGTTGACCAAGATAGTTAGGGGTTGAGTCTGTACACCGCTAAGAGGCCTAAGCTGGACAAACTCTTAAAGCCTCGTTAGAGTTGGAGCACTATGATAGAGTACCTATCTCAAGTCCCTAAATAGATAAATAGGAACTTGGAGGTAGCGAAGTCAAGCTAGAAAACCCTAGTGGAATTCTTAGGGATTAAAAAGAAGAGAAAGAGATAAGAATGAGACAGATAGCCATGCGGGGAATAGCATTATGAGACTGGCATGTTCCCGATGATGTTAAGAGATACTCAGTCACGTGGGGTTAGGTTGAGAGGCACCCTTTCCAAGGGATAAGTTCTTGACCAGGAATCTTCCTAGAGAAAATAGGAATTGGTCCTCCAAGTTAGAATTGATGTTGCTCAAGATGGAGCAAAATGCCCTATCCGAGCAGGAAAGGGAAGCAGCCGAGGCAAGGCAAGTGGAGTTGACCTTACCTAATAGAAGTATGACAAGCCAAGAATAAAGCTAGGGTTCAATGTCCTTAACCTTAGTAGAGAAGGGCAAATAGAAAGAAAAAGAACCTCAAAAGTCTTCTCCCTATGACTTCCAGAAACAGTTGCGAACAGAAAAGAGGCTCCCTCTTGTAGGGATAAGATGTCCGGTTGGCATGCTACGAAAATAGCAACCAGTAAGAGCTTACACTCCTTGCATTAAAATGTCAAACATTATGCATGTTAGAGTATGCTCGTACTGAAAAGTAAAGTAGAGGAAAGAGAAGTTGCATAAGTCCTCTCTCTGTACCATTCTAAAGTAGTAAGAGACGGTAAGAGCAGCTAGAGGAGTAAGAGAACTCCTGAGACAGATTGGCTTAGGCACCTAAGAGACAAATAGGTAGCCTGGGGAATTGATAGGAGGTTTAAGAAATGGTATTGGTTCTTGGAACAGTTTTTGGGGAATTATTAGTATGGTGGCCAACTGAGTAGAGATGACTTCACTTAGTCCTATGGTCCAAGTCTCCCAGAGATTGGTACCTATTTGGGAAGATGAGGACCAAGGATGAGTTAAGGATGTGGAAACCTCCTTCAGTTGTAAACCAGTACCGAGAGAGTACCCATGATTTCCTTCCAGATAACCTTATCATTAATTAAGCTGGATTCAATTTCCTTCTGACTAATAGACGAAAGCCAAAGTTAGAGGAGTTAGAGCCATAAGACCTGGAAAAAGAGACATTCAGGCTAGCTCTAAATATAGGAAGAACCTATGTGACATAGAGACAGACTGAGTATTGACGGGTAAATCTTAAGATGAGGCGAGAGACAAAAATGTAAGCTGAACAGACCTGACTAAAGGTAGAATAAGAAGGGCCTAAGACAGCAAGGTACTAGGGTTCACGCCTATCAGCATTATTCAGTTAAGCGTGCTTAGATGAAAGTAACCCAACGAAAGGTAACCGTTGGGAAGTTCTTGTAGAGGTCCTGACTAAGGTATAAGCAGAGTATTGGTTTAAAAGAAGCCCGGTATGAGAGAAAACCTAATTAGAAAAGTAAAGGGTGACTAGGATTGGTCCAATTGAGATTATGATAGTGAGGTGTTTTCTTCAAGGGAAATAGATATAGAAGAGAAGTAAGAAATGACAGAGAGTAACCTGAGAGATAGGTAGTCGTTGCTATGAGACCCCCCTCAAGAGAGGAATGGTTGGGCTAAGAGAGCTTGACCAGGGAATGAGTCAAAGTTGAAAGACGTCTCCAAAGGCTAATGGCTAAAAGTATGGTAAGCTAATAAAGAATAGGAGTCTAGACCCTAATAGGGAAGCAAGGTGACAACCTAAGCCTTGGGTAATTAGTTAAAGGTGCCTGACTAGAAGGTCACATAGCGGAGATGTTTTAATGATCAATGCCTGCTGTGTAATATGGTCACTTTATGATTAGCATATGACCATAGAAGTAATGGGTAAAGGTACAGTATCTAGTCAGAGGTATAAGTCAATGCCCTAGTAAGGGAACTGAATGTCAACTTGTACCTTGAGTAATCGATATGACCTCGATAGAGGCATGGTAACAAAATGAGATGTTTAAAGCTTGTTCAAATCCCTGAATAGAGGTGCAAATTCCTAAGGGATAGTGAACCAAGAGGGACAGAGATTATATGACAACGAATGAAGGGTCAATGATGACATTGGTGCCAGACCTAGATATCGCACAGAAAGATGATTAAACATTTGCTATGTGATGTGATGTGAAGAGGGTATGGTGATCAATACCGGCCCAAAAAAATAATTGGTCAAGAGGTGAAGAAAGTGAGAGAGAGTAAAGTGAGGCAAGATCCCTCTTGAGGATAGAGATGAAAGGAAATGAATAAGAACATGATAGTGGATGGTTGCATTGGGAACTAATGAACAAAGAGAGATAAGCAAGTTCCTTGTGATATCTAGAGCTCAATGATACTTAGATATATGATAATGTCAAGGACTAAAACAATATTCTTTTATGTCCCTAAGGTATCCAAGAGCATGCAACCATGGCAATTAGGCCATTAAGGAATCTAAGAAATGAGATTCCTATAGATAGATGCCACTGCTTATAAGATTGAGTACTCCAGTAGAGAGGCTCTCTTTGATAGAGATATGGTATTCGAGGAATGTACCCTGGCTGAGATTGCATGAGGAAAGTCTTGACCATGAAGTACCTCTCTAAGATTGGGAAGTGGTTCTCTGGATCAGAGTGACGCTGCTCTAGTAAGAGTAAGCTATCCTCTGAAGGAATGAAACAGAAAGCAAGTGGTTGAGTTGACGATGCTCAAGTTAAAGCAATCTGTCCTCCCACAGGAAAAGCAGAAGTAGCCGAGATAAGGCACAGGAGGACCTTACCCCAGAGAGAGAGTGAAACTGGTTAAGACAACAGAAGTGTGATATGCAAATAGATGCTCCTCGAGCTTAGTAGGGTACTACAAAATACTGAAGGATAATGAGAATGTGATGATATAAGTCCTCTCCTGATGCTGTCCAAACTATTAAGAGACAGCAAGGACTATAGAGTCCTAAGACAAGGCAGGCCGGCATTGATGTAACGGCAAGTTAGTGGGCTCTAGAGATGAGCCAATGCCTAAGGATTTGAAAGGCACAAAGAAAGGAAAGTGACTTAAGGAAGCTAAAACTAAGGGCTAAAGAAATATGGAAAGGCTAAGAATTCCAGGAGTTGATAGAAAGGATTGAGTAAGGCCTAAGAAGACAATATTGATATCTGTGATCAGTCTTGAAGAATAATTAGTCAAGTTACTAGCTGAGTGGAGGTGACTTATTTTATTACTCAACTCTGTGGTCTAGAGTCTTCTAGAGATCCTACGATGGCTCAGATTGATGATAGTATTCCAGGGTCATAGTAGATTGTAACATCCTGAGTTTTTATCAGGTTTCATAGCCTCTTTTGGGTTGATTTTGAGGATAGATTAGTGATTTAATCTTAATCTTAGTGTTTGGGTTGGATTTGAGGTATGTTGGAGGAATAGGTGAACATACCCCTTTCATGGTATGTTCGCCGCAGCGCACCGGGAGTTCCAGGTAGGGGTTGTCTTTCGGGCAGGTTTGGCCGCGGCGAAGTCTTGGGAACACTGCGGCGAAGTTGTTCAGGTGAGCAGGGTTTCCCTCTCGGGAAGGTTTAGCCGTGGCGAAAGTAGGGGTATGCCGCGGCGAAGGTTTTCTAGGCAAGCGAGAGTTTCCTTTCGGGAAGCTTTCGCCGCGGTGAAGATTGGAGTTCACCGCGGCGAAGTTGGGTTTTCAGGCGAGTAATGCCTCTCGGGATTAGTTCGCCGCGGCGAAAGGTCCCGAATCTATATAGTCGCGGGAGTGGTTCAGTGTGCGAAAATTAGAAAATCCGAAGGAGGAGAGAGGAGCTCTGCTAGGGTTTTGAATTTCTGGCTTGGAGGGGGCATTTCTAAGGATCCATTACCTCAAGTAAGTGATTTTAACCTCTAATCTACTTTTTTTCTTGGAATTTCTGAGGATTTTTGGTGGAACCCTAGGATTTTCTAGGTTGTGATGGAATTGAGGTTTTTGACCGATTGTTTTGAGTTTAATTGATTGCTTTGGGTTAGTCTAAGTATTTAATCGGTGTAGTTTTCTTGGATTTAAAGAATATTGAGTTTTTGAAGCTAGGGTTTGTGGAAATAGGTGATTTGGGATTGAGGTTGATAATGTAGAGGTTGATTCTGAGTTTTGTGATTTGGGTTATGTTAAGGAGGGTTAAATTGGATGTTTAATCAGTTTAGATTTGTTGTTGGAACCTTAATTGCTCAAATGGGATGTTTGGGTGTAGAGTTTCTATAGTGGGTCCTTGAGGTTATGAATTTTAATTGATGTTTGGAAAGGAATTAAGGTTTTAATGGATTGGTATGACTTTAGAGTGTTGCCTTGATAGTTATACCCTTTGAGTTGGGTAGAGTTGTGATGAGAGATAGGAATTTTGTGTCCCCAAGTGTTGTGTTGGCCACATTATTAGTTTGAAAGCTAATATATGTTGGTTGTGTGTTTATGTGCTTGTGTAGACCAGTTGTGAGTCTTGGTGGTGCACGGGGCCACATCATTGGTTTGTTGTTCCTTGCTCAGGCGAGAGGTAACCACTTTCCAATCCTTAGTACTTGCTTCTGTGGTATTGTGAGTAGATTTATGTTTTGTGCTCTGAGTAACAATTATATTCAAATGGTATGTTGTATATGTAAAAAGGAAAACCGTCTTGTGGGGTTTCGATTGATGATGAATGAAATCTTGAAATTGTGAAGGATATGCCACTGAATGAAGTTACTTATGAAATGTTCAATTACTATTTGATTATGGTTTGAGCATGATGCATGAATTGGGAATTGGTGAGAGTTTTTGATAGTTACTACCACGTGGTAAGGCCTCCATTAATGCATGATGGTTGGCTTAGTACGTCCCCCATAGTGAGGGATAAGCCTTTTGGCTCCCTACGTCCCCCCAGAGTGAGAGATAGGCCTTTTATGGCTCTTTACGTCCCCCATAGTGAGGGATAGGCCAGGTTCGGCTCTTGAAAATCCCCCAAAGTGAGGGATAGGGTTGATGGGAATTGCATCATTTCACTCGCATGAATTGTTGTGGCTACCTTGTTATCATATTATTTGTGAACTGCCCCACTTGACACCTCATAAGCACCTATTTAGTAGTACCTAGTATTGGAAAGGCTGGTTACTGGGACTTTGTCTCACCCCGTGGTTTACAATATTTTCAGGTGAAGTTTCTAGGTGTGCGCCTTCGGGAAGAGACGCAGAGGCTTGAGCTTGGTTAGCTCTAGACCTCTAGCCTTGGTTTATGTATGATCAGTTGTATATTGCCATAGTTAGGGTCTTTTGTGATATTTTGATTGTTGATCTTATTGTAAATTGGAGAATATGTTATCTCCTCGTTTTAGTTGGTCGAAGGCCTTTTCTATTGTTAGTAGAACTTTGATTTACGTTGTTGAAAACTATTTTATATGGGCTGATGTAGATGTGTTTTGTTACCCGGGCCGGAGGCTCGGAGGCCCAGTGGATATGAATGAATGATTTTAGTTGCATGCAACGGATTATGGGTTGACCCGAGTTTGATAGTCAATTTTTGAAAATATGAAATTTTCCTTCTACTATGGTAGCTTATTTTAACAGCTTTCCTTTTCTACTATAGTAGTGGTTTTATGACGGGTTATGATGTTTTGAGGTTAAGGGTTCTTACATAGATCCTGAAGAGGCTTACGGTAGAGTGCAGTAGCTCTCGAGGTCATAGTAGACCAAGCCTAAGAGAAAATAGCTGAGTCATAAGGGTAAGAGTACAGTACCTCTTTGGGAAGACGATGACCAGAGATCAGTTTAAGATACTGAAATCTCCTTCAGCGGTGGACTAATATAGAGAGAGTACCCTTGACTTGTTCCAGACATGTCTGTTGTCGTTTAGACTAGGCTCAATTCTGTTCTAGTCAATGAAGGAAAGAAAGGAGACATGCCCTTAAAGTAAAGAGGAATGACAGGGTATGCAGCAAAGAATAGATAAAGGTTGTATTAAGAGAACCCAACATGCCATGGTATAATAAAATACCAAGAAGACAGGTATGCTGTTGTGGTATTATAATGAAAGAATGAGCCTAGAGTATAGGAAGAATATGAGCAGTGGTGACAAAATGCTTAAAAGCAAAAGCCATGCTCATGTAAATGACAGAAAAGTATAGAACGACAAGTTATGTAAGTATGAAGTCCAGGGTTGAGACCTGGAAACAAGGTATAATAAAAAATTGAAGAGGTTAAAGTTAAGTATAAGTGAGGATATTCTCCTCAGTTAACCTCTCATTAAAGGTGAGAATAGAGGGTTGACTCAGAATTTCGAGGACGAAATTCTTTTGAGAGGGGGAGAATTGTAACATCCAAACTTTTGGACCTAGAAGTACCAGAAATAGCCAAAATTGGATAGGCTACTAGACCCCTTTTGAGCAGAAGTCCCAAAGATGAGAAAGGAAGTCAAAGCAGTTTTGGGGACTAAACTGCAAAGTGAAAGTTTTTAGGGGCTCAAGTGTAATTAAAGTTAGAGGCTCCAGTAAAGTCTCGAAGGCCCAAAAAGAGAAAAGAAGCTAGATACAAGCCAAGGGGTAAGTTACAAACCTCAAAGAGAGGATTATATGAAGTTAAGTCTAAGCAGGGACTAAACTATAAATTCAAAAAGTTATGACCAGCAAGGGCAAAAATGGAAGAGTGTACAGAAAATTCCAAGAAAATCCCAGAAAATGGAAAATAATATTCTAAGACTCTTCTATGAAGAGAAAAGATGAAAATACCCCTGAGATAGCTTAAATGGAATTTATGAGGTTATGGCTAGTAAAAGGTACACTATTTGGGGTAATTATTTAAAATAGCAAGAGACCTAAAAAATATATGTAAAAATGAGGATTAATTGGTTGAAAGGTTATGCTAATTTATAAAATTAGTCTCGTAACCAAAAGGCCAGTGGAATGGCTTTAATAAATTAAAGAGCACATTATATCGATAAAAGGGTATTTTAGTAAATGATTTTTATACAAGGCTTAAAGGAGGTGTTGTGGCCTGAGAAAATTCATAGATATTCTCTAGAATAAAGGAGAATTTATGGAGTAGACAGAAGAATTTTTTGAACCCCAGAAGGCCATAAAGAAAGCCGGAGAAATGTGGGCCAAGTAAATTCGGAGGAAGCTTATGAAACAAGTTTGATCCAACGGCTAGGATCTAATCTCCCATCTCCTCCACCACTTTTATGACACTTGGCATCTTTTAGAAGGTTGAGGTAAGCATGATGTAATAAGATGATGTAATGATGATACAAAAGTCCACTTGAACTTCCAAATTTGCCCTTACCCTTTCTATTAGCCACCAAGGGCATTTTGGTCCATTCAAGCCAACCTTTTTGGCTATAAATAGAGCCTCTTCCCCTTCATATTTTCAGCCAACATGAGTTTAAGAGGGGAAACTCTTCCAAAATTTAGAGAGAGAAACGTAGGGGTGAAGGCCAAGAAGAAGGAACAAAGTTCAAGCTTCAAGATCAAGGTATGTGGTGGCTGTAGCATTTGATTTGATACCTATTTTGAATTAGTTACTGTGCATATCTAATTCTGAAATTTTGCATGCTTAAAGTACATTCTGTGAGCTATAAATCCATGGGAAGAAAACTCTATTTGGATATGTGTACGATTTATGGTGATTTTTCAAATTTAGAGATTGAAATCTGAAAACAGTGTTGAACTTTTAGAAGAGTGTCGAGTTCCGTACAATTCCAGTGCTGTTCAGCATAGAATTGGTTCCTAAAACTATTTTTTGTTCAAAATTAACTTAAGGAGCTTTCATTGAGACTTGGAAACACTCAATTTTGATTTTTCTATAATTAATTATGAATTTTCAAAGTTGAGTAAAAATTCTGGAGATTCTGCATGAACAGTACCCGCGAACCAAAATTTCGAGATTTGATCTTCTTGAATCTAAGGCCCTCTAAACTTGTCCTAATTGACAAGAAATGGATCTTAAGGATGGGAAATAATAAGATTTATATTAGAAAAGTTAGAAAGAAAACCCTAAGACTAAGAGAAAGGGTTGAGGTTCAAGAAAGCTAGTCTTGAACTTTATGTAATCTCTCGGTCCTAATGGGTTGTGTGACCAATGTGATTATGTTTAGGATCTTGGAACATCTAAGAGGATGTTTGATGATGTTGGGTGAAAGCTACCATGGTTGGAAAGTCATGGGAGTCAAAGGAAAAGTGAAAGAAAAGCTTGAGGTGCAAGGTAGTGAACTTACCTATTGTCATTGCTTGATATGGTATGCTTGTGTGTTGCCGTGTACATGTTATTTTCATGTTGTTGTGACATGTTTTAGCTGCTGTAATTGGTATTCATGATGAGTAGATTATGTCTCCATGGCCATGCATCAAGAAGTTAGCTTTGAGCATGCTAGTATGTCACTAATTAACAAGAGAATAAACAAGTTGCGTGTAGTGCATGAGCATCCATCTAGCATAATTAATATGGTATTGTTTGCTACTGAGATTCCCCCAAATCTCACCCCCTCCCTAACCAACCATTTAGGTCAATCAATGATGGGCACTAATGGCATGAGAAGCAAGGAGTAGAAGTGGAGAATTATTGATGCTAATGATTGATACTAATATTCAATGTATAATTCTCCTATGTTATAATTATATTGTGAATGCCATGTATTTAATTATAAAGCTTATGGCATGTATAGGAATGTATGAGCATGAATGGGAAAAAGTAAGCCCATGTTAGGTATGCCAAAGAAATAAAAAGACTTAGAGTAAAGAGATGTTAAGGGATAAAACGTAGGTCATAGAGCAGTTAGTTTCAAGCTTCAGTTTGACCTATCATATGAATGAGTTAAGCTACGAAATTTGGTACACTTATAGTACACATCCCAAGCTTTAAAATGAGTGGTGAATCGCCTCATTTGGATGTGTATACGAAGAGATATGAATTTTCAAAGTTAAGGCGCAGAATCTGGAAAGTCCAGATTTTACCAAACGAATAGTAATCTTAATCCAATAAACTGTACGTTTTCAATGAGGATGAGTTCAGTTGAATATTTTTCTCTTAAAGAGTATTGAAAGATATTTCCGTAGAATTTTGGAACACCTCTATACGATTTTTCTAGAATTAGTTATGATTTTTCAAAGTTGGACCTGTAATCTGAAAACTGGACAGTGAACAGTAATTTTCCGAAAATTAACGTCCAAATTGAAATTTTTAAGTGTAAGACCATCCAAAGTGGTTTGGAATGGTTCTAAATGACTACTAAGGTACTATAATAGTAAGGTGTGACACTCAGGCTAGGCAGGAACAGGAGAAAGATGCTGCTATAGCTACAACAATAGCAGCAGTACTGGCACAATTGCAGCAACCCAAACAAGGTATAGCCGAGACAGCCCAGCCCGTACCATAAACACAATAGCAACAATAGGACACTGCTCCTATGAGACCTCAACCTACTACAGAACCTAACACATTGTAGCAGTGGATTGTTGAATTTGGGAAACACCACCCTCCAGGCTTTAAGGGGACCTTTGATGTGCAAGTAGCTGAGGACTGGATAACTCGGCTTGAAAAGATTTTTAATATTCTAGAATGTCCATTTGAGAGGAAGGCTCAGATGGTAATCTACAAAATAGAAGGGGAGGCTGATAGATGGTGGAAGAATACTGAGTTGGTCCTCCAGGCCAATGGAACCCTGATCACATGGGAAGTGTTTAAGGATCAATTCTTTCTGAAATACTTTCCTCGATCTATGACGGATGAGAAGGAGGCAAAGTTTCTTACCATAAAGCAAGCCATGAATAAACCCTTTGATAAGTACTTGGTGAGGTATATCAAGTTGTTCAGGAACTCCACTTATCTCTAGCATAAGAACGATGAATGCTAGTTTACAGAAAAGATGATTAGAGGGTTAAAGCCCGAGTTAAGAGAAAAGGTGGCCCTACGACAATTTGAAGTGTTCAATAAGGCAGTAGAAGTCTATTATATCACCGAGAAAAGCTAGAACCATGCAGAACTAGCTAAGGTAATCCCATAAGCTGTGCAGTTTGGGACAAAGACGGGGCAGGAAGGTACCTCCTTTGGTGATAGCTGGACAAAGAGGAAGTTTAATTAGAATAGGAGATAGAGGTGAGGAGTATGATGAGGAAGTACAGAGAATGTCGACCAGGCAACAAAGGATGTTCACTAAGAAAGGGAATGCAAGTGTTGTGACCGTAATCACAGAGATAGGCCGTGTGCCATGGGTTAAAACGTGTACTTCAGATATGGACGACCCTGACACTTTACCAGGGAGTGCCTGCAAGGTGCCGACTATCACATCCAGTAATATGTTAATTAGGAATAAGGATATTTCTAAACAATTAAGGGCCAAAAAGGATAAGGAGAAATAGAAGATTTATGGTGGAAAATAATTATTATGGTTTTCCAAGTTAATTATAGAAATTTGACTACTTAAGGAAAATTGGTCAAAAATAATTATGGAAAAATATTTCCAAACCTCAGCAAATTAAGAAAAAATAAGGATAATGGTCCTTGAGAATTATATGAGGTTATATAATTGATTTTATGACCAAATTACCCTTGAAAGGATTACAAAGGAAGTTAACGGTGATTTAGGCTAATTTGAGGCCTTTTATTTGGAAAATTCCAAATAAATATTTGGAAGAAGAATAAAATTCTAAGAAAATTTTTATAACATCCCAAGGAATTATAAGAGATTATGGAATTAAAAGGAGACCCTCAAATATTCAATATTTTTCCTAATTCCTTTGACAAGTGGAAAAATCACTAATGAGAAGGGAAATAGCTTTCCTTTTTATTTAATTAATGGAAATTTGAGATTTGGATAAAAAGGGAATTTTGGCAAGAGAAAAATGAGGAGAATAAATTATAGATCTAATAGATAATAATTACAGAAGCCAGAGTACTATAATTATAGAAAAGAAGTTAAACCCAGAGTACAAGTGCACCGATAAAGTATAGATTAGAGTCTTGCGCTTTGCTAGGCCAACAATTTACCATTTATTAAGACCGTAATAGAGAGTAATTAAAGTTGCCAAGTGGCAAGCCTTAAGAGGAGAGGATCTTGACTTTGAAAACTAATTACATTTGGATTTACTTAATTAAGAAAGAAGTTTAAAGGAGTAGGGAAGTGACACTTGGCAAATCATTAATTGTTGGTGGTCGGGATATTTTGTGCACTTAAGTGAGCTCGTTCTCCCCTATTTTTTAGATGTGTGGTTCAGCCATGAGAGAACAAGAGAGGAAAAGAGAGAACTTGACGGGTGAACAAGGAGGAATCAACCACTTTGGATCAAGAAAGCTTGGAGTTAAGGTTAGTAGTTGATATTCTATTGTTCCTTGCTTAATTCTCTTGAATTTGATGGTTGGAAAGATCATTTCTTATTTCTCCTTGCTGCTGGCTAAAATGTATGATGTGTAGGGGAGAAAGTTTTGTTGTTCATACATGTTAGAACACTTGAAATCTTGGTTGTTCCAAGTGGTTTCCACTGATTGTATGTTATTTTTTAAGAGATTTCTTTGATGCTTCTCAAATTGTACTATTCAGCCATGATCATAACTAGACCCTAGGATGTGTTTTTTAATGTTTTGATTCCTCCATTATGTTTAAAATGGAAAATGGTGTAGGATAAACCTAAAGAACAAGTGTTGGAAGCAATAGAATCCAAGTTGTAATATTTGGATAATGAACCCTTTTGCTTCGACTAAGCTGCAACTGGAAGAAGGAACTTTTTTTTTAAATCCAAGTGTATATTTAGATTCTACATGAAAAATTATGTAGGAATGAACCAAGAAAGAATTTTAGGGCTTAAGGAAACAAAGCTCAAAAATTAAAGATCAAAGGTTAAAGCTTTAAAGGGCAAGGGTTTAATTGAGTTTTGTTATTAATTTTTGATATGGTTGAAGGGAATTGAAAGACGCGCAATGGAATAAACTTTAAAATTTTCAATCCCTTACCCGGATCTACCAATCGTGTTTAAGTCAAGTAGTAAGAAGCATTTCGATGTTCGGTCTCTTGGTGGCTCGGGGATTCCGCTGTTCAGGATGCCTCTGCTCGCCTCTTTTATCGCTCGAAGTTGACAACTCTGGTCGGCTTCCTCTACCGGTATCCACACGAACAGCTCCCCAATCACAAACGACGTGCTAGCGCCTTTTTGTCTGTCTAGGGTTTTTTTTTGAAGAAACCGTCCTCCCTTCTCTAGTTTTGGCTGTCTCTCATCTGCTAGTGTTTTCACTCTCACTCTTAAAACCCTAGCTCCTCATATCAAATATATAGGATGCTATAGGTATTATGAATGATATTTAATTTCAAAATTAATCTTAAATTAATTCTGAAATTAATACAATATGAAATATTGCCTAATCAGATAAGAGAACAATTAAATAAATATGGTTTATATTAAATCCGTCTCACAGATTTAATTCACCTATTTATTTAATTCAAAATAAAGATATGACGGAATTAATTTATATAGATCTAATTTATCCTTATAAATTAAATCTAACAATTAATATCTCTTATATTTATATAATATGTATATATATATATGAATATATATATACACGTCCACCCTATATTATTCATTGAATCTGGACATATCTTAGATTCAATGAATCTGGACATCATAACTCGTGTTGGGCTATTTTGTGTACGACCCTGTTGGCCCATATGAAGTTGGCAGTGGGCCATTAACTATAATGACTCACAAGTCGTAAGCGGTCTCTAGCAAGACATCACGACTACCCAAATCATATGAGGATCACTGAACGATGTAACCTTTCATATAACCATATCACGTCCCTTTTGTCACACGACATTTTGGTCATGGGTGAGGCATGGAGAACGTCATCCTCCTATTCATGACCGTTACTTTCTCGATCCCTGAGTAGTCTGAGTATAGAAACGGAACTACCTTTCCATTATAGTATGGCCATACATTTCTCAGACTCACTCATCAAGGGGCCCAGTAATATCTCTCTATGAATGTGAGGGACAAATTCCTTCTTGACCATTCACATTCCTCCGCATGAAAAACCACTAAGCCTGAACATAGTCTTTATGATCACTCGGTCAAAAGTGACTTTTGACTAGGTCAAAGCTGAGCGTTTCTCATGCAGGAATTCATGATGATCTCAGGTCAAAGGGCACAGTGACATGGTTTGTATATGAGAGAAGCTTATGACTTAACCCATGCAGCTCTCTCATAGCGGGTCGGTCCAACACCTCGTACTCTTACGTGTGCCCATGACTTTGATTTATATCTCTATATATCTTCAAAGTCATACTAGTCTTATTTCATCTCTGCTCCCACATAAATGACTGACCAGGGACATTTAGGATAAATCATGAGTTATCCAAGGATAGTCATCATAGTAAACATGCAAATAATATGATAACATAATTAAGAAATTCATAAATCAACAATGTTCATAATACAATGATTGGCCATTAGGGCACAATTTCCAACAATGGTTTGGTTGGTAATGTTGCTACCCCTTTAATGGTTTGTGATGTTAGGGTTTGTTAATTGTGGAGGAGAGGAAGAAGGTCAAAGAATCAAAGAGCATTTGAGTCAAGGTAGTAAGATTTAATTAACTTTAATGTTGATTGTTGCATTGATTGCTATAATTCCATAATTATATTTGACCAATTTTCTTTAATTAGTCAAATTTCCATAATTGGCTTGGAAAATCATAACAATTATTTTTCACCAAAATTCTTCTACATCTCCTTATCATTTTTGGCCCTTAATTATTTAGGAATATTCCTTATTCCTAGTTACCATAGTACTAGATGTGACACTTTACAGCTTCTGTGCCTAAAATCTAGACATAAGAGGGGGGTGAGTCCAGTCATAAGATAATTGACAATATCAGCATACCAAGGCTCTTTAACAACCACAGCATATAAAACGGAATCAGGGAAAGAATCACAAGTGAGTTCAGAAGAGTCTCCTCCCCTTGTGTCCTTTGGTAACCTACTTAGGTGATCGGCTACATGATTTACTGCCCCGGCTCGATCCTTTATCTCAATGTCAAACTCTTGCAGTAGCAAAGCCCATCTTATCAATCTTGGCTTGGATTGTGGCTTTTTGAGTAAATAGCAGACAGCCGCATGATCTGTAAACACAACCACTCAAGAATTGATTAGATATTGCCTAAACTTATCTAAGGCAAAATCAATAGCAAACATTTCCTTCTCAGTGGTGGTATAGTTGACTTGAGCTGGGTCAAGTGTTTTAGAAGCATAAGCTATGACTCTAGATTGCTTCTCCTCCTTTTGACTAAGTATGGCACCTACTGCAAAATTAGAAGCGTCACATGATAGTTCAAAGTGTAAATGCCAGTTAGGTGCTATTAGAATGGGAGGTGAAACAAGTATAGATTTAAGAGTATCAAAGGCATGTCTATAGTTGTCATCAAAGTTAAATTCCATATCTTTTTTCAACAAAGTAGCAAAAGGTAAGGCAACTTTACTAAAATCTTTAATAAATCACTAGTAAAACCCTGCATGCCCTAAGAAGGATCTCAAATCTTTAAGACAAGTAGGATAAGAAAGTGAGGAAATGACTTCAATCTTAGCCTTATCAACCTTAAACCCCTTTTCAGAGATAAGGTGGCCTAAAACTATCCCACTATCTACCATAAAATGGTATTTTCCAAAATTTAAGACTGGCTTCTTATCTATGCACCTCTCAAGGGCCTGCTTTAGGTCATTCAGGCACTGATCAAAACTCTCCCCATAGACTGTGAAGTCATCCATGGAGACTTCCATGTTTTCCTCAAGAAGATCACTAAAAATTGCCATCATGCACCTTTGAATGGTACCCGGAGCGTTACACAACCCAAATGGCATCCTACGATAAGCAAAGGTACCAAAGGGGCATGTAAATGTGGTTTTGTCCTGATCCTTAGGGGCTATAGGGACCTAAAAATAACCTGAAAAGCCATCTAAAAAGAAATAGTGTGATTTGCCAGATAGCCTCTCTGACTTTTGATCTATGAAAGGGATAGGGAAGTGATCCTTTCGTGTGGCATCATTAACTTTTCTATAGTCTATGCACACACGCCATGACTTTTGCACCCTTATAGGGATAAGCTCATCTTGTTTGTTCTTAACCACTATCACCCCGCTCTTTTCGGGTACTACGTGTACCAGACTGACCCACTCGCTATCAAAAATGGGATAGATAATTCCTGCACTAAAAAACTTAGTAATCTCTTTCTTAACTACATCAAGGATAAGAGGGTTCGGTCATCTTTAAGGTTGCCTTACTGGTTTTGATCCCTCACTAAGGAGAATCCTATGTGCGCAAATAGCCTGACTAATTTTAGGAATATCCACTAAGGTCCACCCTATTGCCCTCTTATGCTCCCTTAAAACAGATAAAAGTCTCTCTTCCTCACCCTCAGACAGCAAGTTACCAATGATAACAGGTAATTGCTCATTAGACTCAAGGAAAGCATATTTCAAAGTAGGGGGTAGGGGTTTCAAATCAAGTATGGGTGGCTGCAAAACAGAAGGAATCAATTTATGAAGTTCAAGAGAGAACAGATTACTCCCCTTTCCTTTAACCAATGATAGTTCTTGTTGAATATGATCAGCTTTGCAATCGCCCTCTGTCACACCTTACTTATATAGTACTTTAGCATTCATTTAGAACTATTCCAGACCATGTTGGATGGTCTTACACTTAAAAATTTCAATTTGAACGTTAATTTTTCAAAAATTACTGTTCACTGTCCAGTTTTCAGATTACAGGTCCAACTTTGAAAAATCATAACTAATTCTAGAAAAATTTTATGGAGGTGTTCCAAAATTCTACATAAAGCTCTTTCAATTCTCTTTAAGGGAAAAATATTCAACTGAACTTACCCTCACTGAAAATGTACAGTTTATTGGATTAAGATTACTATTCGTTTGGTAAAATCTGGACTTTCTAGATTCTCCGCCTTAACTTTGAAAATTCATATCTCTTCGTATACACATCCAAATGAGGTGATTCACCACTCATTTTAAATCTTGGCATGTGTACTATAAGCATACCAAATTTCGTAGCTTAACTCATTCATATGATAGGTCAAACTGAAGCTCGAAACTAACTGCTCCATGACCTACGTTTTATCCCTTAACATCTCTTTATTTTAATTCTTTTTATTTCTTTGGCATACCTAATATGGGCTTACTTTTTCCCATTCATGCTCATACATTCCTATACATGCCATAAGCTTTATAATTAAATACATGCCATTCACAACATAATTATAACATAGGCGAATTATACATTGAATATTAGTATCAATCATTAACATCAATAATTCTACACTTCTTCTCCTTGCTTCTCATGCCATTAGTGCCCATCATTGATTGACCTAAATGGTTGGTTAGGGAGGGGTGAGATTTGGGGGAATCTCAGTAGCAAACAATACCACATACATGCACAAGATGGATGCTAGTGTATGGTATGTAGTTTTTCATAAACTTAAGTTAACTAGTGACATGCCATCATGCTTTATGCTTGGTATAAAAATGCATGGCCATGGGAACATATTAAAAACAGCATTTCTAGTAACAATCATCATGTCACAACATCATTCAAACAACAAGTACAAACCAACACATGAGCATACCATGTCAAGCACATAAAGGGTAAGTTCACTACCTTGCATCTCAAGCTTTCCTCTTACTTTTCCTTTGACTCCCTTGACTTTCCAACCATGTGGGCATTCAGTCAACATCACTAAACATCCTCTTGGATGTTCCAAAGGTCCTAAACATAACCATAATGATCACACAATCCATTAGGACCTTTAGATTACATAAAGTTCAAGACTAGATTTATTGAACCTCAACCCTTTCTTTTAGTCTTAGGGTTTTCTTTCTAACTTTTCTAATATAAATCTTATCATTTCCCATCCTTAAGATCCATTTCTTGTCAATTAGGACCACTTTAGATGGCCTTAGATTCAAGAATACCAAATCTGGAAATTTTGGTTCGCGGGTACTGTTCATGCAGAAACTCCAGAATTTTTGCTCCACTTTGAAAATTCATAATTAAATATAGAAAAATCCAAATTGAGTGGTTCCAAGTCTCACTGAAAGCCCCTTAAGTTAAATTTAAAGGAAAAATCGTTTCAGGAACCAATTCTATGCCGAACAGTACCGGAATTGTACGGAACTCAAAACTCTTCCAAAAGTTCAACATTGTTTCCAAATTTCAAGCCCTAACTTTGAAAAATCACCATAAATTGTACACATATCCAAATGAAGTGTTCTACCTATGGATTTAAAGCTTACAGAGTGT
This sequence comes from Neltuma alba, assembly GCF_004799145.2. Taxonomy (NCBI): domain Eukaryota; kingdom Viridiplantae; phylum Streptophyta; class Magnoliopsida; order Fabales; family Fabaceae; genus Neltuma; species Neltuma alba. Next base: position 12,925 of record NW_021632006.1, on the reverse strand, counting down.
ACTTTAAGCATGCAAAATTTCATAATTAGATACACAGAGTAACTAATTCAAAATAGGTATCAAGTCAGATGCTACAGCCACCACATCCCTTGATCTTGAAGCTTGAACTTAGGTGGACTTTCTCTCACTAGAAATAGCTCTTTCTCTCTCTAGATGCAAGGGCAGCAGAGTTTCCCCTAGTGTTCATCAGCTTGGCCGAATTGGGGGGAAGAAGAGTGCCTTTTGGTGGCGAGACTAATTTTATAAATTATTATAACCTTTCAACCAATTAATCCTTATTTTTACGTACATTTTTGAGGTCTCTTGCTATTTTAAATAATTACCTCAAACAGTGTACTTTTTACTGGCCATAACCTCATAAATTCCATTTAAGCTATCTCAGGGGTATTTTCGTCTTTTCTCTTCATAGAAGAGTCTTAGAATATTATTTCCTATTTTGTGGGATTTTCTTGGAATTTTCTGTACACTCTTCCATTTTTGTCCTTGCTAGTCATAACTTTTTGAATTTACAGTTTAGTCCCTGCTTGGACTTAACTTCATATAATCCTCTCTTTGAGGCTTCTAACTTAACATTTGGCTTATATCTAGTCTCTTTTCTCTTTCTAGGCCTTCGAGACTTTACTGGAGTCTCTGACCTTGATTATACTGAAGCCCCTGAAAAACATTTACTTTGCAGTTTAGTCCCTGAAACTGCTTTGACTTCCTTTCTCATCTGTGGGACTTCTGCTCAAAAAGGGTCTAGTAGCCTATCCAATTCAGGCTACTTTTGATGCTTCTAGGCCCAAAAGTCTAGATGTTACACCCTCCTCTCTAAACGTTGAACCCACTTCAAGTTGATCTACAGTAACAACCGCCTTGGAGGGATTCTTCTGCATACCATCTCCATTATCTTCAACTCAGCATTAAGTTCTATCATTCTCCATTACAGTATCAGCTTCCACAATGCTAGGGCAATCTGAAATATCAACAAAAAACCTTTCCCTAAGGGGATCATCACTGATAATAGAAGAATCACAATTTGAATTCGAATCAATCAATGATACAGAGAATGTATGCGGGATGGAAAGCATGTAATTAACTACAGTACAGTCAAGGCATATCACGTCACCACTACATGAACAAGTAGAAAGAGATGAATAAAGAGATGAAAAAGAAGAAATAGATTCATCCTTATCAGCAGAATCAGTAGAGTATAGGTAAGAGAAAAAAGAATCATTTTGCAATTCAATTTCAAAGCAAGCATCCTCAATAATAATGTCTATCATGTTAACACCCAAAAGTGAATAATCCTCATAAGGATGTTTCATTGCTTCATACATGTTAAAAGAAACCTTATTATTACCCACTTCCACTGTAATGGTGCCTTCTTTCATGCTAATCATGGCATTAGTAGTCTTTAAGAAAGGTTGACTAAGGATTAGTGTGGTGTCATTTACAAGCTAGAAGACATGCCAAGCACATAGAAATCAGTAGGAAAAACCAAATCCTTAACTTGGACCAAAATATCCTTAATAATGCCCTCAGGATACCTAATAGTCCTATCCGCCAGTTGGAGTACAATAGCAGTAGACTTAAGAGTCTTGACTCCTAGTGTAGTGTAAACAGACTTAGGCATGACATTAATAGTTGTTCCTAGATCTAGTTGGGCTACCCTTTCCTATAGTGTAAGGGATGGTGAAAGATCCAGGGTCTTGGCATTTTACCGGGATTTGGGGTTTAAACGAGGCAGACATATTAGAGGGCAATTGGACTCTCTCATTAGGTTTAAATCTCCTCTTTTGTGTACACAGCTCTTTTAGAACTTTTGCATATTTAGGAATCCTTTTAATCATGTCAAGCAAGGGTATGTTCACTTCTACTTTTCTAAAAGTTGCAAGCAACTCATGATCTTGTCTTTCATTGCCCATCTTTTTCATTTTTCAAGTAAGAATGAGGAAAAGGTAGTTCATTAATATTTACCTCCTTACCTTCTTTGCTCAAGGCTCTATGATTGCTTGGTTCAGATTCCTTTGTATTCCCTTTGCCATCATGCTTGGTAGTGGACTCCTTCCGTCACAATTTCATCTCCTTGGAGCTTTCAGAATCCTTGACCTTTTGAGGTGATGATGGCAGCTCATCACAAGCGATCTCCTCATCAATAACTTCATTCTCCTCTTCATTAAACTTTACATACTTCCCACTTTGAAGATTGATAGCATTCAAACACTTAGGGTTTATAACAGTGTTAGAGGGAATAGTGCTGCTGCTCCTAGCTTGCTGCTCACTCATGTTTTTGGATAGTTGAGTTACATATGAATTGATATTCTTAGCCTTTGTCTCCCAATGCTCCATTCTTTTCACTAGGGCACTAAATCTGGTATCATTTTTAGAGGAGTCATATTGAATCAAAGAAGCCAAAGAGTTAAACTGATTGGCATTGGAAGTCCTTTCTTCTTTCATCAAGGCCATCATGTTTTATAGGAGTTGATTTGTGTCTTCTTTCAGAGGAATGGTCAAGGCCTGCTGTTGGTTTTGGAACTGGTTTGAGGATGGACCAGCTCCTCCACTCTTCTAAAATCTATTTTGAGGTCTACTCTTTTTATTCCTCCAACCACGTTGAGGGTTTGCTTTCCACCCCTCGTTATAAGTATTAGAGTGAGAGTCCCAATTCTGATTTGGACGACCCTGGAAAAGCAGATACTTCTTTATACCCGCCTGGACAGACATTGGAAATATGCATCACCAAATGAAAAGTCTCACAACTAGGGGCAGTAATATCCATAGGGGGTGGTGGTTGATGCACACTCATATTCTTCAACTCTGCAGTGATAAGGGATAGTTAAGAGGTCACTTTGCTTTCCAAAGAATCAACCTTTGACTCTAAAGTGTCCATTCTTCTATTGTGAACTGTAGGAGCTCCCAACTCATGTACCCCTCTAGTGTCTCTTACACCATATTATTGATGATTTAAGGCCATTTTCTTGATCAAATCCCATGCTTCTTTAGCAGTTAAGTCTATCAAAGATCCTCCTAATGCAGCATCTAACATACCCTTCTCTTGGTTCTTCAACCCATCATAAAAATATTGCACCAGTTGTTTATCTGGAATTTGATGGTGTATGCATCTTGAGAGTAGGTCTTGGAATCTATTCCAATAGTTATAAAGAGACTCATCGTAATCTTGCTTAGCCGAATAGATCTCCTTTCTCATTGATGAAGTCCGAGAAGTCAGAAAGTATTTCTCCAAGAATGCTTTCCTTAAGTTCCCCTAACCGTGGTATGCATCGACCACATGCCTTGGAAGGCTCATGTACCACTCTCGATCTTTACCCTCTAATGATAAATGGAAAACCGTCCACAGCACTTGGTCCAACGATGGTCCCACAGGCTTCATGGTCTAACAAACCATAGAAAGAGACTGTAAGTAGAGATATGGATCTTCTCCTATCAAACCATGAAATTTTAGAAGTGAGTTAATCAATAAAACCTTGATTTCAAAATTAACTTCAAAATTTGGACGTGCAGCAGTAAAAGGGTCAAAATTAACATAAGATGTTGTGGCTTCCCTAATTGTTCTTCTTCTAGGGTGCCCATTATTTTCTCCCACTCTCTCTTATTCACTATTTCCTCCGTTGCCACCATTCCTTAATTGGTTAGTATTAGGGTTAGGATTAGGTGGGTTAGGTAGTAAATCAGCCATAATCTCTTCTTTGATAGGTTTACTCTCATTGCTAGATAGGCTAGATTCCATAAAGATTTTAAAGCTTGGCATGTGCACTATAAGTATACCAAATTTCGTAGCTTAACTCATTCATATGGTAGGTCAAACTGAAGCTCGAAACTAACTGCTCCATGACCTACGTTTTATCCCTTAACATCTCTTTATTTTCATTCTTTTTATTTCTTTGGCATACCTAAGATGGGCTTACTTTTTCCCATTCATGCTCATACATTCCTATACATGCCATAAGCTTTATAATTAAATACATGCCATTCACAACATAATTATAACATAGGCGAATTATACATTGAATATTAGTATCAATCATTAGCATCAATAATTCTCCACTTCTTCTCCTTGCTTCTCATGCCATTAGTGCCCATCATTGATTGACCTAAATGGTTGGTTAGGGAGGGGTAAGATTTGGGGGAATCTCAGTAGCAAACAATACCACATACATGCACAAGATGGATGCTAGTGTATGGTATGTAGTTTTTCATAAACTTAAGTTAACTAGTGACATGCCATCATGCTTTATGCTTGGTATAAAAATGCATGGCCATGGGAACATATTAAAAACAGCATTTCTAGTAACAATCATCATGTCACAACATCATTCAAACAACAAGTACAAACCAACACATGAGCATACCATGTCAAGCACATAAAGGGTAAGTTCACTACCTTGCACCTCAAGCTTTCCTCTTACTTTTCCTTTGACTCCCTTGACTTTCCAACCATGTGGGCATTCAGTCAACATCACCAAACATCCTCTTGGATGTTCCAAAGGTCCTAAACATAACCATAATGATCACACAATCCATTAGGACCATTAGATTACATAAAGTTCAAGATTAGCTTTCTTGAACCTCAACCCTTTCTCTTAGTCTTGGGGTTTTTTTTCTAACTTTTCTTATATAAATCTTATCATTTCCCATCCTTAAGATCCATTTCTTGTCAATTAGGACCACTTTAGATGGCCTTAGATTCAAGAATACCAAATCTGGAAATTTTGGTTCGCGAGTATTGTTCACGCAGAAACTCCAGAATTTTTGCTCAACTTTGAAAATTCATAATTAAATCTAGAAAAATCCAAATTGAGTGCTTCCAAGTCTTATTGAAATCTCCTTAAGTTAACTTTAAAGGAAAAATTGTTTCAGGAACCAATTCTACGTCGAATAGTATCGGAATTGTACGGAACTCAAAACTCTTCCAAAAGTTCAACACTGTTTCCAGATTTCAAACCCTGACTTTGAAAAATCACCATAAATCGTACACATATGAAGTGTTCTACCCATGCAAAATTTTAGAATCAGATACGCACAGTAGCGAATTCAAAATAGGCATCAAATCAAATGCTACAACCACCACATACCTTGATCTTGAAGCTTGAACTTAGGTGGACTTTCTCTCACTAGAAATAGCTTTTTCTCTCTCTAGATGCAAGGGCGGCAAAGTTTCCCTTAGTGTTCATCAGCTTGGCCGAATTGGGGGAGAAGAGTGCCTATTTATAGCCAAAAGTTGGCTTGAATGGACCAAAATGCCCTTGGTAGCTAGAAGAAGGAGTAAGGGCAATTTTGGAAGTTCAAGTGGACTTTTGCATCATCATTGCATCACCTTATTACATCATCCTTGCATCATGCTATTAAGTTTCCTCCTATTTTACTTGGTCCACATTTCTCTGACTTTCTTTATGGCCTTCCGGGGTTCAAAAAATTCTTCTGTCTACTCCAAAAATTCCCCTTCATTCTAGAGAGTATCTATGAATTTTCTCAGGCCATAACACTTCCTCTAAGCCTTGTATAAAAATCATTTACTAAAATACCCTTTTATTAGTATAATCTGCTCTTTAATTTATTAAAGCCATTCCACTGGCCTTTTGGTTGCGGGACTAATTTTATAAATTAGTATAACCTTTCAACCAATTAATCCTCATTTTTACGTACATTTTTGAGGTCTCTTGCTATTTTAAATAATTACCTCAAACAATGTACTTTTTACTGGCCATAACCTCATAAATTCCATTTAAGCTATCGCAGGGGTATTTTTGTCATTTCTCTTCACAGAAGAGTCTTAGAATATTATTTCCCATTTTCTGAGATTTTTCTTAGAATTTTCTATACACTCTTTCATTTTTACCCCTGTTAGTCATAACTTTCGCAATTTACAGTTTAGTCCCTACTTGGACTTAGCTTCATATAATTCTCTCTTTGAGATTTTTAACTTACCCATTGGCCTGTATCTAGCCTCTTTTCTCTTTTTGGGCCTTCGAGACTTTACTGGAGCCTCTAACCTTGATTATACTCGAGCCCCTGAAAACTTTTACTTTGCAGTTTAGTTCCTGAAACTGCTTTAACTTCCTTTCTCATCTTTGGGACTTCTGCTCATAGGAGTCTGGTAGCCTATTTAATTTAGGCTATTTCTGGAATTTCTAGGCCTAAAAGTTTGGATGTTACATCTCTCAATCTCAAGGTTAAAGGGTACAAGCTTAGTTTTTCATGGCATGCAAGAACAAGATCAAAGAGAAAGGGCAAACAAAATTGACTTGCAGTACACAAAGTTAGATAAAAGTATGAATTGTGATGGATGCAAGTGTATGTATGAGTATGGGTGTGTATGCATAGAAAGTAAGGCAAAAAGGTTCAAGTTTCAAAACTGTCCAAAAGAGTTCGCTGTGGCAGAAGTAGAAGTATGTCGTGGCAAAACTGTCCCGAGAGGTCTCTGGTGGAATTTCTGGATTTTGCCGCGGTGAAGACACAAGTTGGCTGCGGTGAAACCTGGCAGATGTCAATTCCAGTACTATGGTAATTAGGAATAAGAAATATTCTTAAATAATTAAGGACCAAAATGATAAGGAGAATTAGTCGAATTTTGGTGGAAAATAATTATTATGATTTTCCAAGCCAATTATGAAAATTTGACTAATTCAGGAAAATTAGTCAAATATAATTATGGAATAATATTTTTTAGCCTTAGAAAATTAAGAAAAAATAAGGATAATATCCTTTGAGAAGTATATGGGATTATAAAATTGGTTTTATGACCAAATTACCCTTAGAGAAATTACAAAAGAATTTAAGGGTGATTTAGGCCAATTTAAGGGATTTTATTTGGAAAATTCCAAATAAATATTTTTAAAGAGAATAAAATTCTAAGAAAATTCCTATGACATCCCAAGGAATTATAAGAGATTATGGAATTAAATGAAGACCCTCAAGTATCTAAGATTTTTCCCAATACCTTTGAAAAGTGGAAAAATCAATAAAGAGAAGGAATTTAGTTTTCCTTTTATTTAGTTATTGAGAAATTAAATTTGAGACAAAGAGGGCAATTTGGGAAGATAAAAATAAGGAGAATAAATTAGGGATCTGACAGAAAATAATTACAGAGGCTAAAATACTATAAATATAGAAACGAAGTTAAACTCGGAGTCAAAGTACGCCGATAAAGCAAGACTAGAGTCTTGCAATTCAAATGGTCCACAATTAGCCATGTGTCAAGCCCCTAATAGAGAGGATTTGAACTTGCCAAGTGTCATTCCTCAAATGGAGAGGATTTTGACTTTTGGTAATTAATTTCATCTGGATTTAGTTAATTGTGAAAGAGAAAGTAAGATTAAAGGGGGTAATGACACTTGGAATGTCATTTATGATAGTGGTTGGGATATTTTGGCTCATTAAACAAGCTCTCCTCCTCCTTAATTTCAGATGGTGGTTTGGCCAAGTGAGAGGAAGAGAGAAAAGAGGGTTTTGAAGGAGAAACAAGGAAAAGCTATCAACTTTGTTCACCTAATCAAGGATTCAAGGTTAGTTTTTGGTCTTAAGTTGTTCTCCACCTTGTATGCTTGAGTGTATGGTTGAAAAATTCTGTCTCTTCTCATTTTTAGTGCTGGTTGAACTGGTTTATCATGAGGGGGGAAGAAGTTTGTTTAGTCAAACTTGTCAAGACACTTCAAAGCATGATAGTTTCTAGTGGTTGCAAGTGGTTATTAGTTGTTTTTGAAGTGTTTTTTTTGTGTGTTTTTCCTAAGGTTCAGTATAGTAACTAGACCCTAGAATGAGTTTTTCAATATTTTAAGGTTTCCATGGTGCTCAAAATGAAAAATGGTGTAGGGTAAACCAAAAGGAACAAGAGTTGGAAGCATTAAAACCAAAGTTGTAATTTTTGGGTTAAAGAACCCTCTTGGTTCGGTCAAGAGCAACCGAAAGGAGGGGTTTTATTTTCTCAAATCTAAGCATATTTTTGGAATCTACATGAAAATCCATGTAGGAATAGTCAAGAAACAATTTTTAGGGTTAAAAGGAAACAAGTTCAAAAATAAAGAACAAAGGTGGAAGCTTTAAGGAGCAAGAGTCATATTTAAGTTGTGTTCTTGCTTTTACTTGGTTTGGTTAATAACTTTTGCTGCCCTTTTTGGTGGCCATGCTAGGGTTTGATATTTGTGAAGGAGAAGAAGAGAAACAAAGAGAACTCAAGCTTTTGGAGCAAGGTAGAAAGTTGAACCTAACTACTAACATTGACTTGGCATTATTGATTATTGCATGATTGATTACTATTATGTGGATGAACTTTCTTGATTGTGATGTAGCTGCTCTTTGTACTTTCTTGCTTTAGCCTTTGCATGATTGATTTTGCTAAATGATAAGCATGCTAGTTCACCAATAGTAGTTAATATAATTATGCATGTTGATGATGCTTGTTGATGATACAGTTAGTTAATTTGCTATTGGGATTTCAATGAAATCTCATTCCCCAAATGCAATCTAACATTCTAGGACCTGAAACATCCAAGGGCAAGCTACAGATTGAAGGTTAAAATTATGGTATCATACCATAAAAATTCGTGGACATTTGGGTATGTAATATTATGCTAGGCAGTGCTGTAAATTCACTAACACCGCCACCTTATATGACATTTTGATTAAGTTCCTGAATGCGTTTAATTACAAATTTGGCATGTTTGTAGATCACGTTCTAGCTTCATTTTGATAGCTAACACGTTAAAAATGGCCAACTACATCATTTTTAATGGTTTCTCAAAGTTAAGGTTCAGAATCTGGAAAAAGGGTTTTTGCCTAATAGATAGAGGTGACTTTCACAAAAACCTAATGCTTTTTTCAATGGTATTGGTTCACAAGACTATTTTTCCCTGAAATAGCATTCAAAGAGCTTTTTATAAAATTTTGAACTACTTCATTTTGATGTTTCTAGATTAAGTTATGAATTTTTGAAGTTAGGCCAGAAAACTGGATTTTTACCTGATGAACAGTAAAAATCCGAAAATTAGCGTTTTTGAGATAGAATTGAGCCCAAGACCATCCAATGTGGTCTAAAATGGTCTTAATTGAACCCTAAGATGATACGATAGTAAGGTGTAATAGCAGAGATGTTAATGTTGTCTCTTGTGTTCTGCACTTCCTTAGTCTTCACTCTTGGCTCTACTTCTTGAGTGCCCTGAAATAAAAGGTAATGGTTTGAAGTATCGATTGTCTCAAAAAATCAATTGAATACAATTAATGAACCAATATAACAATTTTACCCTTAAACAATACTAACTTAAAGCAACGACTCTCAATCTCAATTCACAAATATCATTAAAATGAGCCAAACAGTGTAATAAAAACCTAGAAAATGCCATCAAATAATATAAACAATTTGAGCTCAATCAAACGTTACGGGTAGTAAGAGGGAGTGATTGAGAGACTCAATACTGCTATACTGAGGTACCAAAGCCTGTTGAATCTTAGGGAACCAGTGAAAATCTCAGAGGCACTCTAAGGACTGGATATAGGTCAAGTGGTTGAGACCGAACCAGTATAAACTCTTGTGTCATTGCTATTCCATGAAATTCTTCTTTACTTATCTCCATTGTTACATTCAGTTATTGATTTTATTAAGTCAAATTTTTGTATATCACCCAATTCACCTCCCTCTTGGGTGAAACTGCCATAAATAGTATCAGTAGCATTAGATTTGGGTCTAGAACATAAAATAGAGTATATACTCATATGTCTGACCTAGATTAACCCCTTAAACCCTTAGAAATCTTATTTTCAAAAGAACAATCCATTTTCTCTCATCTTTAACACCCCTATTCTCTTATCTTCTTGCCTCTCTATCTCCACCTTCTTTCCTATTCATTTCCTTCACTTTTTCTTTATCCCACCTGATTTCCTTCTACTTCTAGCTGCTATGTCTGAAGATTTCACTCTGGTTGGAGCTGCTGTTGATGCAATGGAGAGGTAAGGTTTTACCTTCTTGAAGATGGTGGAGTGGCATGAGTTTCCAAGCTTTAAAGGGGAGTTTAGCTTCAATCTTTAGTTTTTAGCTATGTATTTATGGTTTCCTAGGTCTAAGATTTGTAATTCTTAGTTAGACATTGTAATCATTGTTTAATGATTTATATTTGTAGTTTAGATTGGTTAATATTGAATTTTATGCTTCAATATATGTAGTTGTATATATGTTTCCTTGTAACTCTCTTGATTTTCTCTTATCTTGCATGGTTATGTTTTGATATTGGGTTGCATTGAACCAATTGTATTGATCATTCTCAAATTGCACATTAGGAGAGCTTAACAATGTTTTCATTAATGAAGTTCGTTGATTTAAACATTGGACTCAATGGGTAATTGAGGTTGTTATTCAAGAAAACCTAATGATTTTATGAAACTCCCAATATCTTAAGTAAACTATGATTGCCATCAAAACCATTTTCAAGAGGTTTCCCATCATCCATTTCCATTCCATCATCATTTTTTTAGAAATCCAAAATATAGTAGCTTAGGTTTAATTTCATTGCATTCATTTAATTATAGTTCAAGTTGATTTTCTAAACCAAAACCCCTTTCATTGCATTATATGGCATTTAGTTTAGCTTAGGTCATCAATAAAGGCTCCTAAAAAGTTAACACGACCTGAGTTGCATCATTATGCTATAATCCTTGCAATTTGGTAAATTCTTTGACAGACCCCAAGGCAATACAGGACAAAGTCTTCGTCACAATCCAAACTACAATTATAGATCATTAAACAATGGTTATAGCAACGATCTACGTGTCTAACTAAGAATTTATAAATCCAAAGACCTAGGAAGCCATAAATATATTGCTAAAAACTAAAGATTAAAGCTAAGCTCCCCTTTAAAGCTTAGAAACTCATGCCACTCCACCATCTTCAAGTGTTGATAAACCCTAGCCCTCCATAGCTTCAAGAATAGCTCTAACCGGAGTGAATTCATCAGCCATAGTAGCTAGGAGTAGAGAAAAATGAGATGGAATAAAGGAAAGGTAAAGGAAATGGATGGTGATCACACTGGAATGTCGCCTTCTGGGTCATCAAGATTGTGATTATGCCAGATAATGTAGTATAGGGCACAATCAATCATTCTTCTCGAGGAACGCTTTATTGGAAAAGCCTAGATTAAATTGGTTTTGGAAAACATAATGATTTAGGTAAAAAAAAAGGGGGTTTAATTGTTCAAATAGTGGTACAGTAAATATAAATTGCAAAGAAGTAAATCTTTTTGGTATTTTAAATGAATGAAGGAATGTTCTGGACGGAGTTGGAAAGTAATATGAAATAGACTCTTGATGATAAAGGCTTAGCTATCATAGCTCTTAAATTGTTTTGGGAGTTTAAAAATCTCTAAGTCTGATGAAAAACCCCAAGTAATTACTTGGGTCCAATGTTTTAGTTAATGAAAACTCTAATCAAAGTTAATTAACACTATTTAAAACATTGTTAAAACCACTTAGAGTGTAAATGAATGGATGATGCAGATGCCCTTAGATTGTCAATCAACAACCCAGAATACCAAATAAACAAATTAATCATCAATGATCACTGACAATAAACTGAACATAAGGATTCAATTTGATAAATTATATAGATAAATCAACATTAACAGTATCCAATCCAAATACATTGCATAGTCTAAACACAAGATTTATAATCATAAATCAAGTCTCACATAAGTGTAGAAAATTCCTAAATCTAGAAATGTTCAACACGAGTTTAAGCATAGGTTTAGACTATAGAAAAACTCCCCGGTTAAGTTCTTAAGCTCAAGCTTCATCCTCCATCACCAAGAGGCTAAAGATTTAGCCTCTTGGGTCTTCAAACTAATCACAATCGCTCCAAGTATGAGCAACCATGAGTAATGCTAAAAATGGGGTTGGAAAAATACAGAAGAAGATGGTTAGAGTGGTTTAATCGATTCAGAATTGCAGAAAATGATGAAAAAGTGAGGAAAAATAAAGGTTTGGGGTCTAGGATCAATGGAAACTTGAGATGAATTGATGGAGCTCATCCCTATGCAAATTTGCAGATTGGAGGAATGTGTGTTCGTGGTGGTTGCCCCTCTTTAGAGTAAAAGATGATAAACCTATTCCGAAATGCACAATTTCACTTAATACGCTCAGGTTGCGACCTTAGTAGTATCAGGTCATGACTTGGGGGACCAGGTCATGACCTCAGAATCTTATGTCATGACCTGGGAAGACGAGAGCATTTACTCTTGATCTAGGTCCAAAACACATAGTTCTACTAAAAGGGCATCCAAATCGTGACTTTAGTAGTCCGTGTCACGACCTGATAAGGCAGAACACTCCAAATCTTATGTTTTGGTCCTTATAACTTTGTGGCTCCATCAATTCCATCTTAGGTCTTAGATCCTTCTCCAATTGCCTGAATCACAACAAAGAGACTTGTAAGACTAACCAATTACAGATCAAGGCAATTACAATTAAGGAGGAAAAATTAACCCTTTTTTACCCCTTAAATAGCAAAATGCACAATGCATGAATCAATGTAATCAAATGGATATAATTGCATACATAATAAGGATAAAAGTGTTGCAAAACATCAAAAAACACTTGAGAACCATATAAGATAGGTTTCTATCAGATGGGGAAGAAGGTAGAGGTGGAGAGGCAAGAAGATAAGAGAATAGAGGTGTTAGAGATGAGAGAATGGAGTGTACATTGAAAATAGGGTTTCTAAATGTTTGAGGGGTCAATCTAGGTCAAATTATATGAATGGGTACTCTATTTTCTACGTTCTGGATTCGAATCTAACGCTACTGATACGAGGGTTTTGCCGTGGCGAAAGAAAATGTTTGCCATGGTAAACTATTCCAAAGAGTAGCTTTAGCAAAATTATAAGAGTTTGCTGTGATGAACTATTCTAGAAAAACATGATACACATTTTCAACTTAGCCGTGGC